>NW_015165856.1:639618-643808 GCF_001447785.1 Gekko japonicus | reverse complement strand
GCCTGGAATACCCCCCCCCGCCCGCCCAGCCTCTGCTTCTCTTTGTTGCAATGCATCGACAAGGCAGTCTCGGGTCTTTGCACCCCTGCACGAAATGCGGGGTCCTCCCCCCAGTTTTGCATTTGCACGAACCCGCTTCCCTCCCCCCGTCCCCCCTTCTGCAATCTCTGCCTCCTGGAGGGACTAGCCACTCACCCCCAGAGGATGCTGCTGAGCCGGCGGAAGAGTCAGAGTCCGGGGAGCTTGGAACGTTGGCAGCCGCCTCACCGCCCGGGACGCCGCTCAATGCCAGACTGACACAGACGCACCACCGCGGGAAAGGGACCCGGATGTGGAGCACTCCGCCCACTTTTTTTCCCCCTTTTTTGCATCTTGCCTCTCTCTCGAGTCCTCCCACGGACGCTCCCGGCTCCGGCTTCGCTTTCTGTACTGCGCACGCGCCGGAGCCAGGCAAAGTTAGCTTGCAGGGATTTTTTTTTGCGCTTCTTTCTGCTCCAGGGCTCAACAAGTGCTGTAAGGCGCGTGCAGCCACAGTCGTGGTGGCCTGTGCGTGTTTACTCAGAAGTAATTCTTACTCAGAGAGCAATTATGAGGCTGCTCCTAAGGATGGGATCTCAGCACTATACAGATCCAGAGGAGGTAGCCGTGTTAGTCTGTTGCAGCAAAATAGTAAAAAAAGTCTAGTAGCACCTTTAGGACCGACAAACTATATTGTAGCATAAGCTTTTGAGAAACACAGCTCTCTTCGTCAGATGCATCTGACGAAGAGAGTTGTGTTTCTCGAAAGCTTATGCCACAATAACGTTTGCCAGCATTATATAGGTACATCTCAACAGAATTCTCAGTGTCTTACCAAATCTGTAGTACATATGTCTAAAGTTTCATCGATTAATCTGTAGTATTTATTTCCAGGGCTATTTTTGGGCAGGAACGCACAGGAAGGGAGTTCTGTCTGGCTCCTGAGTTGGCCAGTTCTGTCTGGCTCCTGAGTTGGCCACGCCCAGCAGGAACTCATTAGCATAACAGGCCACGCCCAACAGCAGAAACTCATTAGGATTGGCTACCTTAGGGGTGTGTGGCCTAACATGCAAAAACGTTCCTGCTCCAAAAAAAGGCCCTGGGTTTTGACAACAAACAAGGTAAACAGAATAAGAAGCAAAAGGTGGGTGTGGCTGGACGACCACACTTCTGGTAACATGGGGGTGCATCCTAATGTGCTAATAAGCTGTGCTCATGGGGGTGTGGCCTAATATGCTAATAAGTTTCTGCTGTTGGGTGTGGCCTATTATGCTAATGAGTTCCTGCTGGGCTTTTTCTACAAAAAGAGCCCTGTAAATTATTTCTATTCCTTCTGTACCTCTGAATCCTACATGACCACTACCTACTACTAGTAGGCATGAAGCAGCAGTGACAACTGAAATGTTTCTCCTCTGTTCCCAGAGTAGGATGGGGTACTACTCCAAGAGAACATTTAGAATTACTTTGCAGCATGAGACCAAAGCACTGCGTAGTCTAGCATTCAGCTTTCCAGCAGGAGCCGGCCAGATGCCTGCGTAAAGCTGCGTTCGGGGAGGGGGGTAGACTGCTCCTGAACATGGAGGTTCACTCTCAGCTAATATTTATTTGTTTAAAAATATTTAGCGCTCTCTGCTGTATGGCTCCCAAGGCATTAATAATGACAATTAGGGCTGCCAGCTCTGGATTGGGAAATACATGGAGATATTGGAGGCAGTGTTCCCTCTAAGTTGAGTTAGTGTGAGCTAGCTCACAGGTTTTTAGCCTCCGGCTCACACATTTTTGTCTTCGCTCAGGCAGGATGGGCTCCAGAGCAAATGAATTCATGCAACAGCCGAATCGCTCGATCACAACCTTAATGCCCGTAGCTCGCAAAGTAGAATTTTTGCTCACAAGACTCCACAGCTTAGAGGGCGCATTGGTTGGAGGTAGATCCTGGGGAGGGTGGATGTTTGGGGAGGGGACTCAGCAGGATATTATAACATAGAGTCCACCATGCAAAGCAGCCATTCTCTCTGTTGCCTGGATATCAGTTCTAATTCTGGGAGATCGCTGGGCCCCACCTGGAGGTTGGCAACCTAACTTGGAGCCCACAGTTTGGGGAGGGGGAGGGCCTCTGTAGGGTACAGTGCCATAGAAGCACCATTCAAAGCATCCGTTTTCTCCAGGGAACTGATCGCTATAGTCTGGCAATGACTCGCACTACTGGGAGATCTGCAGGTCCCACCTGGAGGTTGGCAACCCAGCACGGGAAATGAACTTGGACAGAGAACAGCTGGGAACACTGTTTTCGAATGCAGCCAGTCCCTGGACATAAAGCAGCCTACTCTACTGACATTTTATGTCGGTGGGCAGCGGCTGCCCGAGAAAGGGGGGGGGGGTTGAACGGAGTCGGTGGGAACTGCTTGAGGCACTGAGGTCTGCGAAATAGCTGTCTGGCTGCTTGAAAAGGCTCCAGCGGGATCGGTTTGGTTTCAGACGATTCCCCCACATTTGTCTGGGACGCACTGTGGTAGCTCTCCTACACCTGTTTCCTCTAGGGTGGTATTATCGTAGAAACAAAGAAGAAGAAGAAGAAGAAGAAGAGAAGAGGAAGAAGAAGAGGAGGAGGAGGAGGAGATTGGATTTATACCCCGCCCTTCCCTACCCAAAGGAGTCTCAGAGTGGCTTACAAACTCCTTTCCCTTCCCCTCCCCACAACAGACACCCTGTGAGGTAGAAGAAGAAGAAGAAGAGATTGGATTTATACCCCGCCCTTCACTACCCAAAGGAGTCTCAGAGCGACTTACAAACTCCTTTCCCTCCCCCTCCCCACAACAGACACCCTGTGAGGTAGATGGGGCTGAGAGAGCTCTTGACAGAAACTGCTGTTTTTCAAGAACAGCTCTTATCAGAACTACAGTTTGCCCAAGGTCATCCAGCCAGGTGCAAGTGGAGGAGTGGGGGAATCAAACCCGGTTCTCCCAGATAGGAGTCCGCACACTTGACCACTACACCAAACTGGCTCTGGAAGGGTGCCCCTAAGGGTCATCTAGTCCAACCCCACTCCCCAGTGACCTCTGCTCTGTGCCCAGAGGAAGGAGGAAACCCTCCAGGATCCCTGGCCCAACCTGGCCTGGAGGAAAATTCCTTCCTGACCCCAAAGGGGCGATCAGCATTTCCCTGGGCGTGTAAGAAAGGGCCATGAGAACTAAACACTGACGCAACCCTTCCTGCCTTCCCTCTCACGAACCGCCTAAGTTCACACAATCAGCATTGCTGTCAGATGGCCATCTAGCCTCTGCTTGAAAACCTCCCAAGAAGGAGAGCCCACCAGTGTTCCCTCTAAGCTGAGTTAGTGTGAGCCAGCTCACAGTTTTTTAGCCTCCGGCTCACACATTTTTGTCTTAGCTCTGGAAGGAGGGCTCCAGAGCCAACTAATTTATGCAGTAGCCAAATGGCTCGCTCATAACTTTAATGCCAGTAGCTCACAAAGTGGAGTTTCCGCTCACAAGACTCCACAGCTTAGAGGGAGCATTGGAGCCCACCACCTCCCGAGGAAGCCTGTTCCACTGAGGAACCGCTCTGTCAGGAAGTTCTTCCTAATGTTTAGCCAAAATGTTTGATTTAATTTCAACCCATTGGTTCTGGTACAACCTGGGGCAACAAAAATCAATTCTGCACCATCCTCTGTATGATATTCCTTCAAGTACTTCTCTGTCAGGAAGTGTCATGGCTTTCGGGCACACCGGAGTCCTGCAGGGCTCCGTCCCGCCCCCGAGTTCTTTGAGTGCCTGGAGAAGTTGCTGACGGATTTGTGTGGAGGTGATGACCCCTCAGCTCAATTTTTCCTTTCCCCCAGAGTCAGGGGAGACTGCAGATGTCCTGAACAGATGTGAAGAGGCGGTAATGAGTTGGATGGGGAAGGTAAACAAAAAGGCTGTGTTATACCTCTGAGGATGCCAGTCACAGCTACTGGCAAAACGTCAGGTCCTACAATGCTAAGACCACAGCCATACAGCCCGGAAAATCTACAGTGGCTAAGCAACTCCAGCCGTGAAAGCCCTCGACAACACAAAGACAAAAAAGAAACTAAACTATAGCTACTCACATTGTGCTAATGTACAAATCGTATATAATTTAATCAGGGCTCTTTTTGTAGAAAAAGCCCAGCAGGAACTCATTAGCATAATAGG
>NW_015165856.1:638986-639446 GCF_001447785.1 Gekko japonicus | reverse complement strand
AAAAAAGCCCTGCCTCTGAGGATGCCAGTCACAGCTACTGGCAAAACGTCAGGTCCTACAATGCCAAGACCACGGCCATACAGCCCGGAAAATCTACAGCAGCTAAGGAACTCCGGCCGTGAAAGCCCTCGACAACACAAAGAAAAAAAAGAAACTAAACTGTAGCTACTCACGTAGTGCTAATGTACAAATTTAAAAAACACAAATCGATGGTTCTGCATATGAGTATCTAATCCTACTATAAAGACAAATTTCCAATCATATCAGTGCAGGTTAAAAGGCACAAACTATATCCATATACAAGAACCAATATCATAAGAACATAAGATAAGCCGATGATGGATCAGGCCAAAGGCCCATCCAGTCCAACACTCTGTCACACAGTGGCCGAAAATACCAGGTGCCATCAGGAGGTCCAGCAATGGGGCCAGGACACTAGAAGCCCTCCCTCTGTTGCCCC
>NW_015165856.1:631054-637837 GCF_001447785.1 Gekko japonicus | reverse complement strand
AGTTACAAGTTCTCTCACAGCTGTTCATGAAAGAGCAGTCCTTGAAAGAGCTCTCTCAGCCCCACCTCCCTTGCAGGGTGTCTATTGTGGGGAGGGGAAGGGAGAGGAGTTTGTAAGCCGCTCTGAGACCCCTTTGGGCAGTGAAGGGCGGGGTATAAATCCAATATCGTCTTCTTCTTCTACCTCACAGGGTGTCTGTTGTGGGGAGGGGAAGGGAAAGGAGTTTGTGAGCCGCTCTGAGACTCCTTTGGGTAGTGAAGGGCGGGGTATAAATCCAATCTCTTCTTCTTCAGTTACAAGTTCTCTCACAGCTGTTCATGAAAGAGCAGTCCTTGAAAGAGCTCTCTCAGCCCCACCACCCTCTCAGGGTGTCTATTGTGGGGAGGGGAAGGGAGAGGAGTTTGTAAGCCGCTCTGAGACCCCTTTGGGTAGTGAAGGGTGGGGTATAAATCCAATATCTTCTTCTTCTTCTTCCACCTCACAGGGTGCCTGTTGTGGGGAGGGGAAGGGAAAGGAGTTTGTGAGCCGCTCTGAGACTCCTTTGGGTAGTGAAGGGCGGGGTATAAATCCAGTCTCTTCTTCTTCTTCTTCTACCTTACAGGGTGGGTAGTGAAGGGCAAGGTATAAATCCAACTTCCTCCTCCTCCTCTTCTTCCTGTGTGATTCTATGGTTCTATACATAAAATTCATCATACACAGAATGGACCTTCCGCACACTGAGATGTTCACCTGTGAATCAGCACCCAGGCCAGGGTGTAGCTCTCTCTCACTGACATCTGCCACCCTGAGTCCACCTATTCATTTGGGCCGATCAAGGAAAACCGCCCGGCAGGGGTGGAAATTAAAGCACACAAAAGCGCTTGTGCGTGAATCAGGCCTCAACACGGAGCTCCTAAATTCTCTAGAGATTTTACTCAGAGACGCTGATGGCATTTGGGCCGAGCCCAGGAAATCCGTGGGACTAAAACAGCTTAACCGGGAGGCAGAAAAGACGTCGTCCCTTTGGCGTCTCTTCAAAACCTCAGCGGCCAACCTCAGGAATGCGAGAGTTTTTACAGGAGACAGGCTTATCTCATAAGAAGGCAATGACTCTTTTGGGAAACTCTTGCTCGGGCTCACAAGAGCTTGTTGTCTGGAAAAGAACTCAAGGAAGCTTTGAACAGTACCCAGTCTCTAGAAGAAGAGAAGAAGAAGAGATTGGATTTATACCCCGCCCTTAGCTATCCAAAGAAGTCACAGAGCGGCTTACAAACTCCTTTCCCTTCCCCTCCCCACAACAGACACCTTGTGAGGTAGAAGAAAAAGAAGAAGAAGTGATTGGATTTATACCCCGCCCTTCACTACCCAAAGGAGTCTCAGAGCAGCTTACAAACTCCTTTCCCTTCCCCTCCCCACAACAGACACCCTGGGAGGTAGGTGGGGCTGAGAGAGCTCTCTGGAGAACTGCCCTTGAGAGAACAGCTCTGAAAGAACTTGTGACTGACCCAAGGTCACTCCAGCAGCTGCATGTGGCGGAGTGGGGAATCAAACCCGGTTCTCCCAGATTAGAGTCCACGCTCCTAATCGCTACACCAAACTGGCTCAAGGAGGTCAAGGTGACCACTCCTCCGTTTTGTGTTCATAACGGCCCTATGAGGTAGGCCGGGCCGAGTGATAACTGGCTCAGTGAGCTTCAGTGGAGATACATCTCCCCAGTTGTTGTTCCCCTGCTCTAACCACTCCACCACACAGCCTCTCTGTGTCCCAAAGAATGCCACAAGTTTTGTGTTTCCGGTCCAACGGCAGAGTTTTGCCTCCTGTCAATGGAGCAGCTATAAATTCTGTGAGCGCCTTAGACGAATATCTGGCCAGATCTCATAGTTTCCACCAACCCCCTTCTTCTGATAGCATCGAGTTTATTTCATTCACTTCATTCATTTATACCCCAATTTTCTCCCCAGTTTACATCATTCTCCTCTCTTCCGTTTTATCCTAACAACAACCCTGTGAGGTGGGATAGGCTGAGAGTCTGTGACTGGCCCAAGGTCACCCAGCAAGCTTCCATGACAGAGGGGGAATTCGAACCTGGGTTTCCCAGACCCTAGTCCGGCACTTTAACCACCACACCACGCTGGCTCAGTGTGGCTGAGACACTGAACAGAAAATCTGGAAGTTCAGGGCTCGACTGGTAGCAGGAGCTGCTTTGCATATTAGGCCATGCACCCCTAGTGTAGCCAATCCTCCAAGAGCTTACAGAGCTCTTCTTACTGGGGCTACTGTAAGCTCTTGGAGGACTGGCTACACTAGGGGGTGTGGCCTAATATGCAAAGGAGCTCCTGCTACCAGTAGAGCCGGGCCCGGGCCCGGATTTGAATCACAGCTGCACCATAAGCTCACTAGGTAGCTTTAGACAAGCCGCCCTGTCTACAACCAGGGGAGAAGGATGTTGACCTTCCTGATGCGGTTGTTGGAAAGATTATTGCAAGGCAATGTAAGCAAAGGGAACCGGACACTCTGCAGTTCACCGTGCCTAGGGCCAGTTCCTGGCTCGGTTTGTTTTGCATTCCTCAAACCAGGAAATACATCTGCATCATAAACTGGTATTTCCCCATGAGATTGCCGGAAATTCTGGGAAGTCCTTGAGTCAGGCAGACTGGAAACAGAATGAGCACTGGGACTCGCGTACAGTTTCTCTTTCGGTTTAGCCAATCTAGGTAGGCTGCCCAATACCTGCTTTGTCCAATGGTCCTGGAAAGGACCATCAAATCGCAGCCGACTTATGGAAAACCCAGAGGGGGTTTCCAAGGCAAGAGAGTAACAGTGTTGGTTTGCCACGGCCTGCCGCTGGGCTTCCCTGGGGTCTCCCATCCCATTTCTAACCAGGGACAACCCTGCTTAGCTTCCCAGATCTCGCCGCATCGCATCGTGCTAGCCTGGGCCACGCAGATCAGGGTGTTTTCTCCGACCTATTCCATTCAGGTCTTCAAATCCACAATTAATTTCATTATTACTGCCAGTAGATCCGAGGGTTTTTGTTCTTCTGACGGTTTCGGAAGAATCATAGAATGTGAGAGTTGGAAGGGACCTTACAGGTCATCTAGTTCCAACCCCCTGCACTCTGCAGGAGCAGAGCCGAAAGAGAGCCCTACAACATACCCGAAAGATGGTCGCCCAGCCTCCACTTGAAAACGTCCAGCGAAGGAGCCTCCACCACCTCCCGAGGCAGTCTGTTCCATTGCTCAACCACTCTGACAGTTGGGAAGTTTCTCCTGATATTTAGCCGGTCATCGACTCCCTTGTCATTTCCACCCATTCGATCTAGTCTTGCAATCCGGAGCAAGAGAGAGTATATCTGCTCCATCAGAAGAAGAAGAAGAAGAAGAAGAAGAAGAAGAAGAAGAAGAAGAAGAAGAAGAAGAAGAAGAAGAAGAAGAAGAAGAAGAAGAAGAAGAAGAAGAAGAGATTGGATTTATACCCCGCCCTTCACTTGGAGTCTCAGAGCGGCTTACAAACTCCTTTCCCTTCCCCTCCCCACAACAGACACCCTGTGAGGTGGGTGGGGCTGAGAGAGCTCTGACACAAACTGCTCTTTCAGGTTACAGCTGTGCCAGAGCTTGTGACTGACCCAAGGTCACATCAGCAGGTGCAAGTGGAGGAGTGGGGAATCAAACCCGGTTCTCCCAGATTAGAGTCCGCGCACTTAACCACTACACCAAACTGGCTCTCCCCAGTTTACCTAACGGTCTGTAAGCCTTAACCTGCGCGCAGGAGGGTGCCTAATTGTCCAGTGCTGTGTGTGTGTGTGTGTTTGCATACGAATACCCTATATCCCATTATGCCCCTGGGGCCGCCGCCATTCTTAACAGTGCCTACGTTACTGCATCTATAGCTCTGCAATAAAAGTATCACCGTTCCTGAATGCGTGTCCTTCGTTGTTGGCTGTGGGTTCTGACAGCAACAGTGGGAGGGCTTCTGGAGTTCTGGCCCCGCTGGTGGACCACCAGATGGAACCTGAGTTTTGGCCACTGTGTGACACAGAGTGCTGGACTGGATGGGCCATTGACCTGACCCAACATGGCTTCGCTTGTATCCTTATGTCTCCTCTCCAGAGCAGCCATTTCCTCCAGGGGAACTGATCTCTGTAGTCTGGAGATCAGTTGTAATAGCGGGAGATCTCCAGGCCCCACCTGGAGGTTGGCGACCTATCAGCCAACCATTGTCCCTTTGTAAAGAAGAGGCTCAGGAGTCCTCCCTATGGATCAGAATGGTAGCATTGGGGAGAGATGTCTTTGTAACTTACGGTTGTCAGCTCTAGGCTGGGAAATACCTGGAGATTTGGGTGGGTGGAGCCCGGGGAGGGTGGGGTTTAGGAAGGGGAGGGACCTAACTAACTCACACTAACTCAGCTTAGAGGACTCTGGGGCAAGTGATGTTCTGTCATCTTGGTGCTTGGGGGGGGTCAACAGTGGGAGGGCTTCTAATGTCTTGGCCCCACTGGTGGACCTCCTGATGGCACCTGGTATTTCTGGCCACTGTGTGACACAGAGTGTTGGACTGGATGGGCCTTTGGCCTGATCCAACATTGGCATCTCTTATGTTCTTATGTTCTTACCTCACCAGTGCTCCCTCTAAGCTGTGGAGTCTTGTGAGCAAAAATCCTACTTTGTGAGCTGCTGGCATTCAAGTTGCAAGCAAGCGATTGGGCTGCTGCATGAATTCGTTTGCTCTCGGGTGCCTCCTTCCTGAGCGAAGACAAAAATGTCTGAGAGCCAGAGGCTAAAAAAACCGTGAGCGAGCTCACACTAACTCAGCTTAGAGGGAACAGTGGGGCTAATGCCATCAAGCGAGCCACAGAGCTCCTAGCTCTTTTATAGTTGTGTCGGGATCAGGTCTGAAGGAAGCTTGTTTTTTCACAGGGCGGAAAAGGCCTCATCTTCCAAAATCCCCTCCTTGCCCCACTTTTTAAATGCCGGGTCTTGTGTCTGCCGACCCTGGAGCGCGAACGGCCTGACTTCACCTTTCACTGGCTAGCTAGACGGAAGGCCGTGTCCGCCCTGGGCTCCCAGAGGCGCAGGCGGGAGAGGGACATTTCTCTTTGCTGCTGTCGGCTTTTCTTTATGGGTCTAGGCCCTGGATGACAACTCAATGGGCCAGCCTGCTGACACAAGCCGAGGAGGACAATACGTTCTGCACGGACAGGCTGTTCTTTTGTTGCTCCGCGTCAAGCGTACACAGACCGGTTTCCCTTTTTAAAAGCAGGGATTTATTTTTTAAAAGGTCCATAAATCGAGAAGGGTAGAGATCTGGTGCAAAGATTCAGCCGGCTGCAGGAGGCAGACGGCACGGCTTCGTCCAGCTTCTCCGATTCTCTTGGGTCTGCGGTCTGATCCAGCAGGGTTCTTCTCATATTTTTAGGGGCAGACGGGCCCATAAACTTGATGGAGAAGTTCCCAGGAAGCCGCTCCTTTGGAGATCTGTTGGTCAGGAGAAAACTGAGACAAGCCTCAATGGTTCTGGTGGTGGCTACTAGCCATGGTGGCTGAGGAGAACCACCATATTCGGAGGCAGTAATCCTCTGGATCCCAGAGCTAGGAGACATCAGGGGAAGGTCTCAGCCTCCCTGCCCTGTTGTTGGACGTCTATGTCCTGTTGTTGGCCCTCTAGAGGAACTAGTTGGCCTGTGTGAGACAGGATGCTGGACTGGATGGACCCACTGGTCTGATCCAGCTGGGTTCTCCTGATGTTCTTATCAGAGGAAGGCCACGGCCTCTCTGCCCTGTGGTTGGTCCTCCAGAGGAACTGGTGGGCCAGTGTGTGAGGCAGGATGCTGGACTGGATGGGCCACTGGTCTGATCCAGCAGGGCTCTTCTCATATTTTTAGGGGGCAGACGGGCCCATAAACGTGATGGAGAAGTTTCCAGGAAGCCGCTCCTTTAGAGATCTGTTGGTCGGGAGAAAACTGAGCCAAGCCCCAATGGTTCTGGTGGGACCGCATGGCCCACTCGGCTCTGACCCAGCCAGAAATGACGATGGCAGGCGTTGGCTCACCATTCATCTCCTCCAACACCATCACCAGTGTTCCCTCTAAGCTGAATTAGTGTGAGCTAGCTCACAGTTTTTTAGTCTCCGGCTCACGTTTTTGTGTTAGGTCAGGAAGGAGGGCTCCAGAGCAAACTAATTTATGCAGCAGCCAGATTGCTCACTCACAACTTTAATGCCAGTCGGTCACAGAGTAGACTTTTTGCTCACAAGACTCCACAGCTTAGAGGGTGCAAGAAACTGTCATGTTTTGAGTCGAATGTGCCCCTCAGGGGCCACTTGAGTTGGATCAGGCTTCCCAGGTTGTGCTCCAGATCTCCTGTCCTAACTTTCAGTTGGCAAACCTAGATTTGGGTGATAAACCTCCTCTGCCCAAGCATCCCCTGCAAGGCCTCCTGAATCTGTTCTGAGGTCTTTTGAGGCCATGGTTCGGTGGGAAAGCAGCGGCCTTGCATACAGACGGTCCCCGGGTCAATCCTCCGCCTGTGCCCCTCAGGGGCCACTTGAGTTGGATCAGGCTCCCCAGGCTGTGCTCCAGATCTCCTGTCCTAACTTTCAGTTGGCAAACCTAGATTTGGGTGATAAACCTCCTCTGCCCAAGCATCCCCTTGCAAGGCCTTCTGAATCTGTTCTGAGGTCTTTTGGGGCCATTGTTTGGTGGCAAAGCAGCGGCCTTGCATACAGATGGTCCCCGGGTCAATCCTCGGCCTCTCCAGTTAAGAAGAAGAAGAGAAGAGATTGGATTTATACCCCGCCCATCACTAC
>NW_015165856.1:629817-630846 GCF_001447785.1 Gekko japonicus | reverse complement strand
TCTGACAGAAACTGCTCTTTTTTTTCAAGGACAGCTGTGCCAGAACTATGGCTTGCCCAAGGTCATCCAGCAGGTGCAAGTGGAGGAGTGGGGAATCAAACCTGGTTCTCCCAGATTAGAGTCCACGCACTGAACCACTACACCAAACAGGATCAGGTGTTATGAACAACCTCTGCCTGAGATCCTGGGAAGTCGTGCCAGTCAGAGTAGACTTCGATAGACAATTGTTCTGACTCAGTGTAACGCAGTTGCCCGTGTTGACTTATCCAACACACCTGTTGCCTTGAAACCCCCCTACAGCCAACACCCCTTTCTGTCCTTAGACCTTGGGTGGTGTTAAGTATGAGACTTCAGGCAGCTTCTTAACAAGTGATTCATCTTTATTAGAACACTAGTACAACGGCCTCTAGAAAGAGGCTCTGGGCGAGTGCCCCGGCCTTGGACACTCAGTGTCAATTTGCTGTGGCAACTTCAGCAGGGTATAATGACACTGAGTCCACCATTTTCTCCAGAGGAACTGATCTCTGCTACCTAAAGAACAGTTGTAATTTTGAGGGATCTCCAGCCCTCACCTGGAGATTGGCAACGGTGGTTCCCCAGAAGGGAATAGTTGGTTTGGAGGGTGGAGTCTATGGCTTTGTACCTGTCCCATGCCTCCTGAATCCTCACCCTCTCCAGGCTCCATCCCTCACATATCCAGGAATTTCCCACCTGGAGTTGGCAACCCTGTCCCCTTCCCAGCCAATCATCAACCTACCTTTATTTCCCTCTCACTCTTCAGCTTTCCACCCCCCACACACCTGCAGCCTCTCCCGTGCTCTGAAGCCCTGCCTGCTATGTCACATTGGCTGTCATCCGGGGGCCACCTCAGCAGCATATAAGGATACAGAGCCCACCATTTTCTCCAGGGGAAATGATCTCTGCCATCTGGAAAGCAGTTGTAATTCTGAGTGATCTCCAGCCCTCACCAGGAGATTGGACACATTTTACCTCAGAACAGCAAACTGTTTAGAATGTTAAGAGGCAAAA
>NW_015165856.1:625510-629352 GCF_001447785.1 Gekko japonicus | reverse complement strand
TTTCAATTTAGTTACAAACATTTCAGTATCTCAGATTACACAAATTTTTAGAGTAATTATATCAAGTTACATGCCTTATGTTCATTATGGTTCGTTCTACTTTTCTTTTTCTTATTCCACTTTTACATGTTTTACCCAATTGTAAACCCTTAACCATCTTTTATTCTGTACTTTTTGGTCTTTATCCTGGAGTATTAAACTCAAATTATCCATTTGTGCTAACTCAAGGAGTTTAGCTATTATTCCAATTTTTAGCTACCAGTATTCTCGCAGCTGTTATGATATATACTAATAAATATACAGCTTGCTTGACATAACCTTTTGGAATTATATTCAATAGATAAATTTCAGGTGCTAACAAAACATCTAAATTTAGTATCTCTAAAATAACATTATGTACCATTTTCCAATATTTTTGCATTTTACTACAATTCCACCACATGTGGTAAAAGGTCCCCACATTAGATTTACATTTCCAACATGTATTGGATGTCTGTGGATAACATTTTGCAATTTTATCTGGGGACCAGTACCATCTATGGAACATGTTATAGATATTTTCTTTATAGAAGATTGCTCTCATGAATTTTGCAGTTTTCCATATTGAATCCCATTGTTCAATTTTAACCTCCTTTCCCATATCCTGCATCCATGAAATCATGGCCGATTTGATGTTTTCATCCAGTTTGTAATCTTCTAATAGAAATCTATAAAGTTTCTGTATTAACTTATCACTGGATGATAGCCAAATCTTATCGAGTTGAGTGTTGCTATCTTCAAAACCCTTTAACTTATCTTTACCATACCTATCTCGCAATAATGTACGCTCCCACCATGATAAATTAATTTGATATTCACGTATTAATTTTTCTTCTGCTTTTAAATCGTTATTTCTTTCTAATAATGTATTATAATTAGCTTTTTTGTCTGTCGCCAAAAGCGAGGGTTTTACAAATGCTTCCAACAGTGCTACCCATCTCGGCATTTTCCTATAAAATCTCTCTTTAATTTCAGTCCAGATTTTATTTAAAGCTCCCCTTAGTATATGTTGGTTGAAAATCGAATGTACTTTCTCTTTCTCATACCATATGTATGAATGCCAACCCATATAAAGATCATGACCCTCTATCACCAGTGTTCTCACATCTTCCAACAAAATCCACTCTTTTATCCATGTTAGTGCACAGGCCTGGTAATATAATGTCCAATTCGGCATGCTCATCCCTCCTTTTTCCTTTCTATCTTGGAGAACTTTCCACTTAATTCTTGATCTTTTCGGGTGCCAAATAAACTTTTTTATAATCCTGTCTAGCTCTGTAAGGAATTTCAAATTCTTTAATATGGGGATATTTTGAGCCAAAAATAAAAACCTGGGAAGTATGCTCATCTTAATTGTTGCAATTTAGCCCATGAAGGATAAGGGTAAATCTTTCCATCTTCGTAAATCTTTCTTAATATCTTCTAATAGTTTATAATAGTTATCTTCTACTAAAGAGCTGGATCTGTTAGTTATGTAAATTCCCAAATATGTCAATTTTTTTGTAATTTCCATGGTTGTTATTTTATGAATTTCTTGCACAGTATCGGGGTTGCAATTTTTAGATACAATTTTGTTTTCTTAAAGTTTATCTTAAGACCTGCTACTTGACCATATGCTTTAATTTCTTCCATCAACACCTTAATAGATTTTTGAGGATTCTCCAGTATAAATAACAAATCATCTGCAAAGGTCAGAAGCTTGAATTCTTCCCCTTTTACTCTCAAACCATTTACCTGTTCGTTCTTTCTTATTGAATTATTTAATGATTCTAAGGCAAAGATAAATAATAATGGAGCTTTCCTGAGGAGGTTCTTTTGTATATGGAATGTTTCCTGAGGAGGTTTCCTGTTTCCCCCATTAGCATGTTCACAGCCTGGGGAACTCCTACGAGATAATGACTCCACCCTACCCCACCTTCTGAAGTAGATATAAATTACCTGCCTACCATTTTTCTTCTCACCTTGACACAGAGAGTCCTCCATCTTTCTGTATTATACCTCTGAGGATGCTAGTCACAGTTACTGGCGAAACGTCAGGTTCTACAATGCCAAGACCACGGCCACACAAACCGGAAAATCTACAGCAACTATATAGTTATTTCTTTACGGTGTGAGTCTGTAATATCCTTTTCATATATTTACGGTTTTGAACAATACTACTAATAATATTCAGACAAAGGGGTTGGTTTTTCTCCAATTTTATTAATATTATTGTTTGTTATTAATAAATTATCAATTTATTAATATTAGCATTGTAGGAAATTTTGGCACACAGTTTTGTTTTGTTTTTCAGTTCCAAGCAACGCTCCCTCTAAGCTGTGGAGCCTTGTGAGCAAAAAATTCTACTTTGTGAGCTACTGGCATTAAAAGTTGTAAGTGAGTGATTTGGCTCCTGCATAAATCAGTTTGCTCTGGAGCCCTCCTTCCTGGGTGAAGGCAAAATTGTGTGAGCTGGAGGCTAAAAAACTGTGAGCTAGCTCACACTAACTCGGCTTAGAGGGAACACTGGTTCGACCACGGTGTAGGTACCGGGTTTCTTTTGCAGCCAGAGACATTCCAGGCCGGCCCTCCGCATGGATTGCTCTGGACTACACAGTCTCCCCTGGAATCCATCCCATTATTTGTTTTATTATCCCCCAGCTGGCTGATCAAACCCTATTGACATTTCACTGCCCAAAATAGCATGGGAACAATGCAAATGTACAGCCACCTCTGCCCTCTGGCATGCAAACCGACATCCCTGCGGAGATACGGAGGACAACAGAAAGCTTTGGGATGACGGTGAAGCCGGGGGCTGGGTGGGGGGAGAAGAGGCACAGAGAGGGCAGAAGAGGATGTCCTCTGGCCCCTCCATCGCATCCCATTTAGGGCTTCCCCACTGTAAGAGGAACAGAGAAGAGATTCGAACACAGCTCACATACTTCTATTATTCCGCAGAATGTGTAAAATCGAACCAGTCAGGAAGGCATTTTTATGAAGGGAATAGCAATAGGGGTGTAGTTTTAATCATATGTGGAAAGTCTGAAGGCAGGTCCCCCCCTCCGCTAGCTCTTTGGTAGGGCTGTGAGCCCCGTGTTCTCCCTAGAGTTGCCAACCTCCGAGTAGTAGAAGCCAAAAATGAGAGATCACAGGAGGAAGTGGAATTCCAAAAACCCAATACATTGTGAATAATAATAATAATACCTTTCGATTTATTGATCGCTCAATCCGGCAGAGCTGCTGGCTCTGAGCAATTTACAGTTACACGGTTTCACACAAGGGACTAACAATTTCATAGGGGTAAGAAAGGATATAATTCTTTAAATCGCACACATTTTGCAGCCGACGGGGATTTTTGTTCAGCTGTAGGCTTCAGACGTGTTCCGGAGGCATTCACTTTTCGGCTTGGCTTGATGACGTTGGTTCTTCCTGGGCTGCTTTGAATCGTAGTGCCGCACTGCCACCACCTGGCCGGATTGGCCCATTGCAGGCTTCTTAATGTCGAAGAGGTCTTTTCAGGCTTCCGAGCTGGACATTCCATTTCGCTGGCTAACACCTCCCCCCACCAGGGGGGTTTAGTGTGCCCACCCTCTCTAAGGAGTGGTACCCATTTTATCTACTCGCCGAAGCTTTCGAACTTCTGGGTGGACGGCAAGCTGGGGACAAGGCTGGTAGCTCACACCAGCGCGGGCTAGAACTGACAGCAACTCTGTTCAGTTGTTAACCAGAGGATAAATCCTCTGTGCCACCGCTCCCCTATCCACCGCTCCCCTTGGGTTCTGTTATTAGAGAGTCAACATGGAATGTTTCCTTCAAGAGTTGAT
>NW_015165856.1:623244-624956 GCF_001447785.1 Gekko japonicus | reverse complement strand
TGTCCTCACAGAGGAGGGAGAGCTTGTGCCTGAATAAAACTTGGTCTTAAATGTGCCACTGGACTCTTTTGGATTGCTAGCTATGGGGGGGAGAGGACCGTGCAGATCTGTCCTCACAGAGGAGGGAGAGCTTGTGCCTGAATAAAACTTGGTCTTAAATGTGCCACTGGACTCTTTTGGATTGCTAGCTATGGGGGGGAGAGGAACGTGCAGATCTGTCCTCACAGAGGAGGGAGAGCTTGTGCCTGAATAAAACTTGGTCTTAAAGGTGCCACCGGACTGTTTTGGACCGGGAGGCCGGGGGAAGCTCTGCAACTTTCCTGGCTGCTTCTTGCTCTGACTGAGGGCCGCTGGGATCAGGGGGCGCTGCTTGTTGCATGTGCCCGCCCCCTGGGCTCTTTACTGCCGGAGCTCCGCTCCTGTGCGCTCCGGCAGGAAATGACCCCTGCATTTCAGAAATAAATAAGGGTTTCCTAAAATGTCTTTCAGGACTCTTGAGGGTTCTGTGCAAGGAATTGGGGGGGGGGGGGAGATCGGGGTGGGGAAAAGGCCTCATCACCAGCTGTACCCCAAAGGAGATCTCTCAGGATCACGACTGTTCTCCAGATGGCAGAGATCCATTCCCCAGGAGAAAATGGCTGCTTTGGAAGGTGGACTCCATGCCATGACGCTCTTCTGAGGTCTCTCCCTGCTCCAGGCTCTGCCCCCGAATCTCCAGGCAGGGTTGCCAGCTCTAGGTTGGGAAATACGTGGAGAGTTTGAGGGGTAGAGCCTGAAGAGGGCGGGGCTTGTGGGAGGGGAGGGACCTCAGTGGGGTAGAATGCCATAGAGAACGACTTCCATTTTCTCCAGGTGAACTGATCTCTGTCACTGGGAGATCAGATGTAAGAGTGGAATATCTCCAGCCACCGTCTGGCAGTTGGCGACCTATCTCTAAGTATTTCCCAGGTAGGAGTTGGCAGCCTGACCTGCATGTGGTGGAGCTGGGAAGGGACTCCCTGTGTAATGAAGAAGAGGAAGAGGAAGAAGAAGAGGCGGAGGAGGTGGAGGTGGAGGAGGAGATTGGATTTATACTCAGCCCTTCGCTACCCAAAGGATTCTCAGAGCAGCTTACAGTCTCCTTTCCCTTCCCCTCCCCACAACAGACACCCTGTGAGGTAGGTGGGGCTGAGAGGGCTCTCTCAAGAACTGCCCTTGAGAGAACAGCTCCGAGAGAACTTGTGACTGACCCTAGGTCACACCAGCAGCTGCATGTGGAGGAGTGGGGAATCAAACCCGGTTCTCCCAGATTAGAGTCTGCGCCCCTAACCACTGCACCAAACTGGCTGGACCCAAAAAATTATGCTTCGAGATTTCCCCTCTTGTTAACATTATAACATAAGAGAAGCCAATGTTGGATCAGGCCAATGGTCCATCCAGTCCAACACTCTGTGTCACACAGTGGCCAAAAATACCAGGTGCCATCAGTGGGGCCAGGACACTCGAAGCCCTCCCACTGTTGAAGCCCCCCCAAGCACCAAGAATACAGAGTATCCGTTGCCCCAGAGTTCCTACCTATACCTTGATGCTAATAGCCACCGATGGACTTCTGCTCCATATGTTTATCTAATTCCCTCTTGAAGCTGTTCATGCTTGTAGCTGCCGCCACTTCCTGTGGCAGTGAATTCCACGTGTTAATCACTCTTTGTGTGAAGCTGGACCTCTCTCTATCT
>NW_015165856.1:620586-623009 GCF_001447785.1 Gekko japonicus | reverse complement strand
CGTCTCTGCGTGGTCAGCATCCAGTCCAACATGAGCATTAGCCGCTCAATAGCGCGCGTCGAAATTGCTCTAATTAGCTTCTTGCTGTTAACCCCCAACCCTTTTAACCCAGCCTTTCAGCACAAGATGTTGTTTCCAAATCCATCCACCTGTTCTCTGCCTCCTTTGGATCTTTTCTGCTTTAGCCACATAACCTCACAGACCACGGAAAACTTCTGGCCTCACTCACAATCCGTTGAAACCACCTTTGTGCCCTAGAGATGAGAGGGAACTAAGTCACCTGACGGATAAATATGATGTCCGTTTACGTCGTCGGTGGGTTTGCTTATTTTGGACTTTAAAAGCAGTGCCCACCACGGTCTTTGAAGTCGGTTCGTGGGCCGGTGGCCATGCTGGAAAGGGATCCTGGTAAGAAGAAGAGATTGGATTTATACCCCGCCCTTCACTACCAACAGGTGTCTCAGAGCGGCTTACAAACTCCTTTCCCTTCCCCTCCCCACAACAGACACCCTGTGAGGTAAAAGAAAAAGAAGAAGAGGAGATTGGATTTATACCCCGCCCTTCACTACCCAAAGGAGTCTCAGAGTGGCTTACAAACTCCTTTCCCTTCCCCTCCCCACAACAGACACCCTGTGAGGTAGAAGAAGAAGAAGAAGAGATTGGATTTATACCCCGCCCTTCACTACCCAAAGGAGTCTCAGAGCGGCTTACAAACTCCTTTCCCTTCCCCTCCCCACAACAGACACCCTGTGAGGTAGAAGAAGAAGAGATTGGATTTATACCCCGCCCTTCACTACCCAAAGGTGTCTCAGAGCGGCTTACAAACTCCTTTCCCTTCCCCTCCCCACAACAGACACCCTGTGAGGTAAAAGAAGAAGAGATTGGATTTATACCCATACCCCGCCCTTCACTACCCAAAGGTGTCTCAGAGCGGCTTACAAACTCCTTTCCCTTCCCCTCCCCACAACAGACACCCTGTGAGGTAAAAGAAGAAGAAGAAGAGATTGGATTTATACCCCGCCCTTCACTACCCAAAGGAGTCTCAGAGCGGCTCACAAACTCCTTTCCCTTCCCCTCCCCACCACAGACACCCTGTGAGGTAGAAGAAGAAGAAGAGATTGGATTTATACCCCACTCTTCACTACCCAAAGGAGTCTCAGAGCGTCCCACAAACTCCTTTCCCTTCCCCTCCCCACAACAGACACCCTGGGAGGTGGGTGGGGCTTGACAGAAACTGCTCTTTTTCAAGAACAGCTCTTATCAGAACTACGGCTTGGCCAAGGTCATCCAGCCGGTGCAAGTGGAGGAGTGGGGAATCAAACCCGGTTCTCCCAGATTAGAGTCCGTGCGCTTAACCACTACACCAGAGGGTGGACTCTCGGGCATTGTAGCCCACTGAAGTCCCTCCTCTCCCCCCAAACCCTGCCTTTCCTGGCTCCACCCCCAAATCTCCAGGAATTTCCCAGCTGCTCAGGGCGATCTGGGTGGTGCTGGAGCCGGAATTGTTGCTCAGGTGTTCTGCGGAGGAGACGGCTCCAACCGAGGACTGTGTCTCCCCTCCCGATTTCACGAATGGCCCGTTGGAGGTGTGAGGGATGATGGAGTGTTTACCCACTGATGAACCAACGGGCCTTGGACTGTGGTCAGGGCCGCCTTGGTCATCGAGTCATCTGCACCCGCCGGGTTCCACTCCGGATCTCAAGGCCGGTCTGCTTGGCTTAGTGGCAGGCGGGGGCCGGAGCTGCCTCTCTTATCTCTCCCTGCGTTGCCCACCCCCCTCCAATTGACTCAGCCAGGAAATGCTTTCGGCCGACCCAGCCACTGATGCAAAGATGACATCAGGCCCTGCGCTAGCGTGCAGGTTGAAGCCGATTTCCTTCCTCCGCACACATTTCCTCGCTGTGATGACCCTGTTGGTTTGGACAGGAACCCGCAGGCCTTGATACCAGGTCTTAAGGATTTATGACGACTGCCTGGTTCATGGAAGGAGGGTGGCTTGAGGGTGTATCTCTGAGGTAGGGATGCCAGCCTCCAGGTGGGACCTGGGGATCCCCTGGAATTAGAGCTCATCTCCAGACCACTGAAATCAGTTCCTACGGTCGCCAGGTCTTAGCCATCTGCCGGCGAGGGGCTCCTGGCTTGGTCCTGGGGTCTTCACCTGGAAGTGACATAATCACGCTGAGCACGTTGTACAGGGGCCATTCTAGCATTTGGCTATAAACTCTATGGGTACCATCAGGGGTCATTTCCTGCGGGAGCGCACAGGAGCGGAGCTCCGACAGTAAAGAGCCCAGGGGGCGGGCACATGCAACAAGCCCCGCCCCCTGCTCCCAACAGCCCTCAGTCAGAGCAAGAAGCAGCCAGGTAAGTTGCAGAGCACCCCCGCCCCCCCATCCAAAACAGTCCAGTGGCACCTTTAAGAC
>NW_015165856.1:620319-620574 GCF_001447785.1 Gekko japonicus | reverse complement strand
CAGGTACAGCCCCCCCCCTCTTTTCGAAGACAGACCTGCACGTTTCCCCCCCCCCCAATAGCTAGCAATCCAAAAAAGTCCAGTGGCGCCTGAGCGGTGGGTGTTGCCTTCTGACACACTTCTGGTGATGTCAGAGGCTGGCGACAGGGGTCATTTTGTAGAAAAAGAGGTGCAGGAGTTCATTAGCATAACTCATTAGCATAACTTATTTGCATATGCCACACCCCCTGACATCACCGGAAGTGTGTCAGAAGG
>NW_015165856.1:612756-620079 GCF_001447785.1 Gekko japonicus | reverse complement strand
GAGCAGGATTTTATTTCTTGTTTCGGGTGCCGGCCCTTGCATGCATGCCCCCCCCCACAAACCAAAATAGCCGGGCCCGACCCCCTCCATGGCCCAGAACTCTGTAAGTACACCATGTCCTTGCGAAGACCGTTTCCCCCTCCAAAACAAAACAGAACTGAGGAATGCACAGCTTCCTTTCCTCAAGGCCCATTATGTTGAACCGGCCATCCTGGGAATTTGCTCCAGACCTTGGTGACTCATCGGCCTGCCACGTTGTTGCGCTTGGAGTTATCTCAAGTACTCCCGCCACAGAGCGATGACAAAGCCCTCCCCGCTGTCCTGGCGGTGATTCATCCGGCAGCTGCTGCAGGTGAACGCCGGCTCACTGGGACGCTCCTTCCGGCGAGGAATGGCTGATTCCCGTGGTGAGAGATCGTTGTTGGCAAAAGGCAAAGCCAATTTGCTCTTCACTTATGACCGCTAGACAGGCGGGGGCGGAAGAAGACACTCTAGTCCAGGGGTCCCCAACGGGGCGCCCGTGGGCTCCGTGGCATCCGTCAACACCTTTCGTGGCATTTATTGGCCACCCCTACTGCACTGTGTCAGAGGGGGGACGTGACAGAGGTTTACAAAATTAGGCATGGGATAAGAGAAGGCAGCGAAAGAAGTTCTTTTCTCCCTTTCTCCCAATACAAGAACTCGTGGGCACTCCATTAAGAGGATGAGCAACAGGCTTAGAACAGATAAAGAAGGACTTCTTCACCCAAAGAGTCATTAACATGAGGAATTCACTGCTGCAGGAGGTGGTGGTGGCGGCTACAAGCACAGACAGCTTCAAGAGGGGATTGGGTAAACATATGGAGCAGAGGTCCATCAGTGTCTATTAGCCACAAGGTGTAGGGGGAACACTCTGTCTGGGGCAGTGATGCTGTGTATTCTTGGTGCTTGGGGGGGGCAACAGTGGGAGGGCTTCTAGTGTCCCGGCCCCACTGCTGGACCTCCTGATTGTCCCTGGTATTTTTGGCCACTGTGTGACACAGAGTGTTGGACTGGATGGACCATTGGCCTGATCCAACATGGCTTCTCTTATGTTCTTATGTCTGGGGCAAGTGATGCTCTGTCTTCTTGGTGCTAAGGGAGGGGGCAACAGTGGGAGGGCTTCTGGAGTCCTGGCCTCGCTGGTGGACCTCCTGATGGCCCCTTGTCAGAGTCTTTAGTCAGGTCACACCACACAGGGCTTCATAAGAAGAGAAATGTTTCTTGCATCCATTTATTATGGCCAAGACTGGTTTCAACCAGCCAAGGCCCCTAATACATTTTTTCAATGGAAACAGGGTGGTTTATATACTTTATACGATTTAACCCAAAATCAAAAACTGATGGAAAAGGATAAACTAGACAAAAAAGCGAAATCTGTGTTACCATGGATGGAATTCAACCAATTGAGCCATCTATTTTCTCGACCAGAACTTAAACATTCATGTAACACACCGCTTTCAGCTTTTGAAAAACTAGTTGCCTTGCCGTGTATTAAAAACACAGGACTAATTTCCAAAATCTATAAGTTACTGATTGATCCACAGCCAAATTGTCTTCCCTCCTACGCCAACGCTTGGGCAAAAGACCTCCAACAGAATTTTTCTGATGACTTTTGGGATTCAGTCTGGTCCTCTTACGCTTCAACATCCAAATCCTTAAAAATTCAACAGCAAAATTTCAAAATCATCTCACGCTGGTATCTAACCCCCACAAAAATTCACAACATATGCCGGACTGCTTCCCCGTTATGCTGGAAAAACTGCGGGAAAACAGGATCCTACTTGCACTGCTGGTGGGACTGCCCAGTGATTTCTGCTTTTTGGAAGGATATCATTTTTGAAATTAAAAAATTGACCGGAATGGAGATACCCTGGTCGCCAATGGTTATACTTTTAAATAACTGGTCAGATATAGCAATTCCACATTATTCAAAGGAGTTGCTTGTATTATTGCTCTCAGCGGCTAAAACCACTATTACCCTATCCTGGAACAAACCAACTAAACCCAGCATACAGGTATGGTATTCCAATGTTTGGAACCATTTGATAATGGATAACATTTCAAGTACATTAGCATACAAGGAATCTTTCAAAAAATCAGATTCTTTTTTTGGAAGATGGCACCCCATTTTGGAGAACTTAGAATTGGTATTGGAAAATATTCACAGCTCCTTGCAATCCCAATATTATTCTTTTATTTGCAATAGTTGGGCATTATGAGTTGATGTGTATAAATGTTATTATTTTTATATATTTAACCATTTTGTCATAGGAACAGATTGGTATGTTTATTTGAAAATCTGTATATACAACAAGAATAGTATGCTTTAAGGACTTCGTAGTTTAAAGTATAAATTTGTTCTATTGTTATGGAATATTGTAGTATTGTATTGTTATTTATTTATAAAATAAAAAATTTATTAGGAAAAAAAAAGAAGAGAAGTGTTTATTGATGGATCCAGTACTAATGATCACGTATACAGCTTGTGTCAGGAATGGCCGTCAGTATAAGGGCCTCTGACTTATAGTGAAATCAAACACATACACACCCCTGAGCTGAAGCCAATGATTATAGTTCGCGTGCGTGGGCTGAAGCAAGCAAGCAAAGCAAAGCAGAAGCCGTTAGGTTCCCAGCCTAGGTAATGCAGCTGGAGACTACAAGGTCAAGCCATAGATAGCGCACAGTAGCTGGACAGGGGAGAGCTGAGAACGGGGAGGAGATTACCCCTCCACATTCCAGATCCATGACAGGGCTACCTGACACCCCTGGGCTTTGGCTACTGTGTGACCCAGAGTGTTGGACTGGATGGGCCACTGGCCTGATCCAACATGGCTTCTCTTATGTTCTTAATTCCAAAGTTGTCCACCAGCTCAAAAAGGCTGTGGACCTCTGTCTCGTCTTTTCCTTCCAGCCCTGCATTTGTAATTATATTGCAGCCACAGCCGTGAAATTTATGGCTCACGTGGGGGAAAGGGGGCCTGCTTTGGACTTCTGAAGACCTCCAGGGCAATCCCTGGAGCGTCTGGCGAGCATCCAAGATCTGGCAGTCTGGAAAATCCTCTCTGCTTCGCATTCCCGGAAAGGAGAGGAATCCCCATTGGGTCTCTCAGACACTCGATCATTCCTGAGCCACCCGGTCAGCAGAAGGAACATCTGGAGACAATCACCCCTTCGGAGGTGGAAATGTTTCCCACCGGGGGCCATTTCAGACCTTCTCCACCAACTCCGGGACTGTGCATGTTTTCTGTCTCGCTGGAAACTCCTCCGTCCAGGGAGTCCCCGGGGACCGTTTCTCACTCCCACTTTGGATGGCTTCCATTTGGTTGCCAGCACTCCAGGAGAAAAAGGCCCTGGAGTTCTCCACTGCAATCACTCTGGGTAAGAAATTCGACGAGAGCTCTTTGCAGGAGAAGCAAAGGGAAGGCCACGGCGGACTCCCCCTGTGTGGCTACACACGTCCGTGCGGTCGCCAGTTTAATTGCAACTTGGAGGGGTGGGGAATTCCCGGGACTGCCAATTCTGGGTTGGAAAGTACCTGGAGGTTCTTACCATTAGGAGGCTCTTAGGTTACTCCTAGTGTTCGTCCCATATGTGCCCTCCCATAACTGAAGCCCATTAAATCCAGCCTGGGCTGCTGGAGCTGTAGAGAACGTGCTTTTGCCCTCTTCCACGTGACTGCCCTTCAATTATGGGGCGTGTGTCTAATTTTAACTTCAAGAGAGGGAGAGGAAAGCTTCCCCTCCCTGCCTTATCTCACCAGGATCTCACGCCCCAGCAGCCAGCCACCCCAGCCTGGTGCACTCCTGGCGACAGAGGAGAAAAGGACTGAGCGGAGGTTCACCGATGCAACCCTTTGGATGTTAGGATCAGACCCGCTCCTGCTTGATACATAGGTGAGGGTGACGCTCTGACAGAGTGCAACCGGCAGACCTAATCTGGCCCTTGCTTGAAAGCTCCCTCTGTCTGAAAAGCTCCCCTTAGCAGATTTGCTTTTTATTAACATTAAATGGGTAAAGGTAAAGGTTTCCCTTGCTCAAAAGCCAGTCGAATCCGACTCTAGGGATGCGGTGCTCATCTCCGTTTCCAAGCCGAAGAGCCGGCGCTGTCCGAAGACGTTTTCTATGGCCACGTGGCCGGCATGACTAGACGCCGAGGCGCACGGAATGCTGTTACCTTCCCATCGAAGCAGTACCTATTGATCTACTTGCAATTTCTCGCTTTCGAACTGCTAGGTTGGCAGGAGCTGGGACCAGAGACGGGAGCTTACTCGGTCACGCGGCACTCGGGTCTCAAACTGCCGAACTACCGACCTTCCAGTCTGCAGTTCAGCGTCTTAACCCCTTGAGCCACCGCAGCCCCTATAACATTAAATGAGACTGCCAAAATAGAAACAAAAGGGGTAAATACAGATATTGATAATGATATTTATTTGTCCAGTGATATTGATTTGTTTGCTAATGATATTTATTTGTCTGAGAGAGAAAAAGAGAGGGGTGGAAAGAAAGAATGAAAGAGGTGGAAAGAGAGAGAGAGAGAGAGAGAGAGAGAGAGAGAGAGAGAGAGAGAGAGAGAAACCAAGAAAGCAAATACATGGGAGCAGAGTTCATTTTCTGCAGGAGCGCACAGGAGTGAAGCTCCGGCAGTAAAGAGCCCAAGGGGGCGGGCACATGCAACAAGCCCCACCCCCTGCTCCCAGCAGCCCTCAGTCAGAGCAAGAAGCAACCAGGGAAGTTGCAAAGCACCCCCCCCGGTCCTCCGGTCCAAAACAGTCCAGTGGCACCTTTAAGACCGAGTTTTATTCCGCTACAAGTTCTCCCTCCTCTGTGAGGACAGATTTGCACGTCCCCCCTCCCCAATAGCTAGCAATCCAAAACAGTCCAGTGGAGCCTGAGCGGTGGGTGTTGCCTTCTGACACACTTCCAGTGATGTCAGGGGGTGTTGCCTATGCAAATGAGTTATGCTAATGAGCTATGCTAATGAGCTCCTGCACGGGAGGGAGCGAGAAAGAAAAAGCATGCCTTCCCTTCGCTTACCCAGCCTCCCTTCCGGGAGCCGCACGATATGTGTGAAAGAGCCGCATGTGGCTCCCGAGCCGCAGTTTGGCCACCCCCGTCTAATGGCTTTGTAAAGAATGTATATTGAACGAAGAAAGCAATGATACGGAAAGGTGGTCACGGCCCTTGGGAACAGAGTCTGCTCCTCTCTGCATTGTCCCCTCTCCCCCCGGTCATTTGCATAACCCCAATCTGGCTTTTTGCTCCTGGGTCATGCAACAGAATGCCGAGAACTGGGTAGCTCTATATACCCTCCCAGCCACCGTGATCACGTCCAGCCTCTAATTAATGCAGAAAGAGCCACGGCGGCTTCTGTCACGTTGCCCAGACACACCTGATGGTTATCGAACGTTGTTATTTAATGTTTCCTTGCAGCCTGCATTCCGAGCGCCGAGTTGCATAATTGATTGCATAATGCGTTTCTCCTCCAACGTGATGTAAAACGCAGTTGGGAAACGCCGGATAGATCATTCACCGAGCAGATCTGGGATCCGGGCATGATGGAAACTCTTCCCCGGGAATTCTGCGCCTCTTTTTCACACCGCGGATCGTGTGATACGCTGATCAAAAGCGACAGACAGATCACGGCTAGCGCTGAGACAAGCGCCTCGTCCAAATCTGGATTTCCCCCCCAGGATCAGCTGATGGTTGAGCTCTGCTTTGGGGGAGGGGTTGCCCGGTAATCAGTTTGAGAGCCAGTCTGGTGTAGTAGTTAGGAATGTGGACTCTAATCTGGGAGAACCGGGTTTGATTCCCCACCCCTCCACATGCAGCTGCTGGTGTGACCTTGGGTCAGTTACAAGTTCTCTCAGAGCTGTTCTCTCAAGGGCAGTTCTCGAGAGAGCTCTCTCAGCCCCACCGACCTCACAGGGTGTCTGTTGTGGGGAGGGGAAGGGAAAGGAGATTGTAAATGATTCTGAGACTCCTTTGGGTACTGAAGGACATGGTATAAATCTTCTTCTTCTTCTTCTTCTTCTTCTTCTTCTTCTTCTTCTTCTTCTTCTTCTTCTTCTTCTTCTTCTTCTTCTTCTTGTCGTACTGAAACCTTCAGCCATATTTCAGCCCTATTTCCCCCCCTCCAATACAGTTACATTTATTGGCATGTAACCCTTGCAGACACATGTACAACAACAGTAGCATAAAATAATACTTGCAAAAAAAAAAGATGTAAAAGGAATCACCGTGTAAGTATACCAATCAATTAATAAAGGGTGAATAGAAATGGCACCAAAAAGGAATTTAGTGGCAGTTTCTTTTATCTCAAGGTTTGGATTATCAAGGAGAGTAAGGATCTTTAGGCCATCAGAATATTCTTCTAATTGAGCCGAAGTAGCGTTTAGATCAGGGGTGTCAAAGATGTGACCCGGGGGCCAGATCAGGCCCCCGGAGGGCTTCTAACAGGCCCGCAGTGGAACTGGCTGTCTTCTGCTTCTTCTTCTTCCAGTTCTGCTGCTGCTGCATCATCATAGGTTTGCAGCTTACAGATACACACCTGAACAGCATACTCAGGATTGCAACAGACATTTTGATGCAGTAATTCAGAGCAAGAGGTGTCAGTTATCAGACACTGTTAAATAAACAAAATATTGCAAGAGTGCTAATGTTTTAAGCATGTTTTTATTCTAAGTTAAAAAAAACCCTTTGTGTTTGTGTCCTTTATAAAGTTTATATCTTCGCTACCTGGCATTACATTTTATGACACACACGGCCTGGCCCGACAAGGTCTCATTTATGTCAGATCCGGCCCTCATAACAAATGAGTTTGACACCCCTGGTTCAGATATTTCAGATGCAGTGCATGGTAGAAGGGGCACTGAAATAAGACATGGGAGATCGTTTCGATATGATCATTTGTGCACGGACAACATCTGTCAGAAAAGGGCCCACCCCGGAAACGGCCAGATAATACGACTGAAAGTAGTACGCTGAATCTGGTCAAAGAGAGGGCTCCACGCAGTTTGGGGATATGAGGTTGGTACGGGGAAGGGGCAGCTTGGCCGACTTTAGGAGATATTCCAATATACAGTGATGAACAGATTTCGTTAGCTGTGTTAGCTGCCTCGGGAGGTGGTGGATGCTCCTTCGCTGGACATTTTCAAGCGGAGGCTGGACGAAGAAGAAGAGATTGGATTTATACCCCACCCTTCACTACCCAAAGGTGTCTCAGAGCGGCTTACAAACTCCTTTCCCTTCCCCTCCCCACAACAGACACCCGGTGAGGTAAAAGAAGAAGAAGAGACTGGATTTA
>NW_015165856.1:605387-612124 GCF_001447785.1 Gekko japonicus | reverse complement strand
AGAAACTGCTCTTTTTCAAGAACAGCTGTGCCAGAGCTACGGCTTGCCCAAGGTCATCCAAGCAGGTGCAAGTGGAGGAGTGGGGAATCAAACCCCGTTCTCCCAGATTAGAGTCCACACACTTAACCACTACACCAAACTGGCTCTCTTTTGGGTATGTTGTAGGGCTATCTTTCGGCTATGCTCCTGCAGAGTGCAGAGGGTTGGACTGGATGACCTTCAGGGTCCCTTCCAACTCTAACATTCTATGATTCTATATAGTGAATGTATCTCAGAGCAAAGTAGATTGGCTCTTATCACTGAGAAAGCCTCAGATCCGGAAGTAAGGAGTACGTAATCGAAGGTGACATCCAGAGATTTAGTTTTTGGATCCTATATAGGTAATCCAGTTTGAGTCATTAGATTCTAGTAGAAGCTGATAGGTGTAACTAGAGGGGTCCGAAAACAGATTTCCCCGCAAACCTGAGGTTTCCTCCTAGGTTTGCAGTAAGCTAAAATGTAGGCTACGCCGGCCTGGATGGCCTAGGCTAGTCCGACCTCCTCAGAGCTCAGGAGGTAAGCGGAGTCAGCCCTTGTTAGTACTTGGATGGGAGACCACAAAGGAAGGCCAGGGTTGCTACGCAGAGGAATGGATGGCACAGGCTAGGCCAATCTCATCAGATCCCGGAAGCTAAGCAGGGCCGGCCCTGGTTAGTCCTGGGATGGAAGACCACGAAGGTAATTTATATCTACTCAGGAAAGTGGGGTTAGGTTATTTTGTTCCAAGACACTGAAAGGCTGGACAACACATCCAATTACCATGTCAGATTACACAGGGAAGCCATTGAAATTCATAAACATAAACACAATTTCAAAAGGAAAGAAGAGAGTTTAAAAATAAAGAAGGCATGGTTTCCTGTCCTGAAAAACACAAAAGGCTCTACGTCTGACAGTAGCACTACTGATAAGATTAGAATCCACATGAAAAAGAACCTCCTCAGGAAACAGGAAACCTCCTCAGGAAACAATCCATATCCAAAAGAACCTCCTCAGGAAAGCTCCGCCATTAGCATGTTTCACAGCCTGGGGAACTCCTACAAGATAATGACTCAGCCCTACCCCACCTTCCTGAGTAGATATAAATTACCTGCCTACCATTTTTCTTCTCACCCTTGACACAGAGAGTCCTCCATCTTTCCGTGTTATACCTCTGAGGATGCCAGTCACAACTGCTGGCGAAACGTCAGGTCCTACAATGCCAAGACCACGGCCAGACAACCCGGAAGATCTACAAAAGCTACTGTTGTTTTCCTTGTTGGTTTAATTTTTTTTAACTCATATATTTACTGTATATCCTTGTTGTAAGCCCCCTGAGCCCTGCCCTGCCCTGCAGGGGAGGACGGCCTAGAAATCCAATTAATAAAATACAATAATAAATAAAAAGAATGCCATCTGAGTCCACCCTCCAAGGCAGAGAACAGATCTCCGGCGTCTAGCGAGCAGTTATCGTTCCAGCCGAGGTTGGCAACCCAGCGGGCCCTGTGCTGTGCTTTCCAGCGTAGAACAACATGACCCTTGCCTTTTCCCAAGGCATGAGGGACCAGCTGCCGCCGCCGAGCCGTCCCACCGAGGGAAGGGCTGTTTTTAGCACGGAATACATTCAAAGCCGAGGAAATGAAGCTGCCGGCAGGAGGGAGATGCGGGGAGAATCCAAATGACACGGAGGCTGCAGCGAGAGGCCAGCCTGGGTTGGGGCGGGCCGGTTTCCTCGCCAAGCTTGGATGCTTATAAACAGACGTCATTCAGGACCGAGAGCCACATAAATACGTGCGTGCCATTCAGCCTGGATCTAGGTGCTCCAGCCCTGTCCAGGATCTCGGAAGCTAAGCAGGGTCGGCCCTGGTCGGCCCTTGGACGGGAGACCTGGGAAGTCCAGGGTTGCTATGCAGAGGCAGGCCATGGCAAACCACCTCTGTTCATCTCTTGCCCTGACCTGGATGGCCCAGGGTAGCCTGATCTCATCAGATCTCGGTCCGCTAGCTCCCACCCCCCCCACCCCCGCAGCAGGGACCACGTCGACCCCCGTCACCACCACCACGGTGCCACCACAACAGTGGCTTGGCAGGAGCATCAGAGCTGCCCGTTGCTCATTTGTGACTCACGGACCGTCGCCGGCCAAGCTGGGGCCCGGAGATCTCCTGGGATTACGGCTGATCTCCAGACTGCTTTGGAAGACGGACTCTGTGTCATTATCCGCTCCTGAGGTATAATGATATACACACCTGGATGGCCCCGGCTAGCCCCGTCTTGTCAGGTCTTGGAAGCTAAGCAGCATTAGCCGTCCTTGATTCTTGGATGGAGGACCACCAGGGAAGTCCAAGGTTGCTGTGCAGAGGCAGGCAATGGCAAAGCCACCTCTGTTCGTCTGTCCTGACCCAGATGGTCCAGGCCAGCCCTGTCTTGTCAGGTCTTGGAAGCTAAGCAGGGTTGGCCCTGGTTAGTAGTTGGGTGGGAGCAGGGCTCTTTTTGTAGAAAAAGCCCAGCAGGAACTCATTAGCATAATAGGCCACACCCAACACCAGAAACTCATTAGCCTATTTGGCCACACCCCTGCCAGCACAGCTCATTGGCACACTAGGTCGCACCCCCATGTTACCAGAAGTGTGGTCATCCAGCCACACCCACCTTTTGCTTGTTATTCTGTTTACCTTGTTTGTGGTCAAAACCCAGGGCCTTTTTTTGTAGCAGGGACTCCTTTGCATGTTAGGCCACACACCCCTAATGTAGCCAATCCGAATGAGTTGGGTGTGGCCTATTATGCTAATGAGTTCCTGCTGGGCATGGCCAACTCGGGAGCCAGCTGGAACTCCGTTCCTGTGCGTTCCTGCCCCAAAATAGCCCTGGAGTCCACCCTCCAAAGCATCCATGTTCTCCAAGGAAGTTGATCTCTGTTGCCTGGGGATTGGCGTTCCCTCTAAGCTGAGCTAGTGTGAGTTAGCTCACAGGTATTTTTAGCCTCTGGCTCGCACATGTTTGTCTCAGCTCAGGAAGGAGGGGCTCCAGAGCAAACTCATTTATGCAGCGGCCAAATCGCTGGCTCACAACTGAAATGCCAGTTGCTCACAAAGTAGAATCTTTGCTCACACGACTCCACAGCTTAGAAGGTGCATCAGTTGTCATTGCTGGAGATCTCCAGGCGGCAGCTGGAGGTTGGCTCCTCCAGTGACCAAACTCTTCAAAATGCAGAGGCATCTCCATCTGACTGCCCCCCATCCCCCCGCCCCCCCAGCAGTTGTTGGCAAGTTCAAAAGCAAATTCAAACCCGCTGCCTCGCGAGGTGGTGAGCTCCCCCTCCCTGGCAGTCTTTAAGCAGCGGCTGGACAAACACTCGTCAGGGATGCTCTAGGCCAGCGGTGTTGAACGCATTTGTTATGAGGGCCGGATTTGACATAAATGAGACCTTGCGGGGCCGGGCCACGTGTGTCATAAAATGTAATGCCAGGTAGCGGAGATATAAACTTCATAAAGGACACAAACACAAAGGGGGTTTTTCCCCTTAAAATAAAAACACGCTTGAAACATTAGCAATCTTGCAATATTTTGTTTATTCAACAATCTCTGGTCCCTGTCACACGGAGAATTTGCCGTGCGAGAGGCACGACTACTGGGCGGATTAAAAGGGTGCGATCATACGGCAACATCTGGCAAGCGTCGTGCGCCCGTCTCCAACCCGTAGTGTCCGGCCGAAGATGCGGAGTTTAAAAGTAGCTGGGAAAGTGTAGTATTATCCGGAAAATGTGGTGCGTGGGCGGGCGTCTGATCACGGAAGCGCTGGTATCCTGTCGCATCCGGTGCCCGTCTCCATCCCACTGGATGTTTCCTTGTAAGCATCCATGGCATGCATACAAACGCACACAAACGCAGTACTGCTTCATTGGCATGCTTCGCCATCATCATGTGATCAGCGGCTGACGGCCTGAGCACAGAGCCTCGGGGGAACGTCAGATCGTGATAACGCGCTTCATTTTGCTCTGGAGCAAAATGCCTCTCACTCCCCCCCCCCCAGATTGTATTGCTCGTGTGACCGGGGCCTCTGATAACTGACACCTCTTGCTCTGAATTATTGCATCAAAATGTCTGTGCTGTTGCAATCTTGAGTATGCTGTTCAGGTGTGTATCTGTAAACTGCAAACCTATGATGACGCAGCAGCAGCAGAACTGGAAGAAGAAGCAGGAGACAGCCAGTTCCTCTGCGGGCCCGATAGAAGCCCCTCTAGGGGCCTCATATGGCCCCCGGGCCGCATATCTGACACCCCTGCTCTAGGCTGGTCCTGCATTGAGCGGGCAGTTGGACTAGATGGCCTGTATGGCCCCTTCTGGCTCGGTGATTCTGTGCTTCTATTCTGTGGTTCTATGATTCAAATGTGGGTGAGGCCATTGGACTCGCCTGCAGCTGGGACATGTCGCTTTGGTCACGTTCCGGGCGTGAGAAAGAGACACAGCGGTACGAGCACTCCCCAGGTCTGCAGTGGAGGATTTCCATCAGGCCTGGAGCCAAGATCTTCCCTTTTAATTATTCACCCGGTGCTTCCCAATTTTATTTCACATCCCTCTGGAGGAGAACTGAATTATGCAACCGGGTGCCTAGGATGCACCTAACAAGGAAACATGAAATGACATTTGATAAGAATCGAGCGCGTCAGGAAAACGTGACCAAAGGAATTGCATCTCTCGGCATGCTAATGCCAGCTAATCATCGTGAGCTGTGGCCTGCAGAATATAGCTCTCTCGCTGTGTTGATATACACAGTGACCAAAAAGAACTCCCAGACAAAAAAGGACTCCCAAAACAGAACTCCCAGCCAGTTCGGTGTAGTGGTTAATTGTGCAGACCCTAATCTGGGAGAACCGGCTTTGATTCCTCACTCCTTCACATGCAGCTGCTGGGTGACCTTGGGCAAGCCATAGTTCTGTTAGAGCTGTCCTTGAAAAAGAGCAGGTTCTGTCAGAACTCCCTCAGCCCCACCTACTTCACAGGGTGTCTATTGTGGGGAGGGGAAGGGAAAGGAGTTTGTAAGCCGCTCTGAGACTCCTTTGGGTAGTGAAGGGCGGGGTATAAATCCAATCTCTTCTTCTTCTTTTACCTCACAGGGTGTCTGTGGTGGGGAGGGGAAGGGAAAGGAGTTTGTAAGCCGCTCTGAGACTCCTTTGGGTAGTGAAGGGCGGGGTATAAATCCAATCTCTTCTTCTTTTCCCTCACAGGGTGCCTGTGGTGGGGAGGGGAAGGGAAAGGAGCTTGTAAGCCACTCTGAGACTCCCTTGGGTAGTGAAGGGCGGGGTATAAATCCAATCTCTTCTTCTTCTTCTTCTACCTCACAGGGTGTCTGTTGTGGGGAGGGGAAGGGAAAGGAGTTTATCAGCCGCTCTGAGACTCCTCTGGGTAGTGAAGGGTGGGGTATAAATCCAATCTCTTCTTCTTTTTCTACTCGGAGTCAGCATGGTGCAGAGCAGGGATCCCCGACCTTCTTGAGCCCATGGCACCTTTGGGATTTTGATGCAGTGTGGTGGGTGCAGCCACAAAACTGTCTGCCACAAAATGGCTGCTACAGAGAAGATCCTTGGGCGAGGGGCAGCTGAGTAGTCAATCAAATCTCCAACGGCCAATCAGAAGCCTTGCTTGACAAGAGCTCCACTTGGCCCTGCCCACTTTCTAGAAAACACCCGGCAGGCAGCAGGAAAGGTGTCGGTGCCCAGGGGCATCACGCCAGAGAACCTTCGTGTACAGAACGGCTCACTGATTACATCAATAGCTGTTCACTCCAGTGGGGAAATAACAGGATTCTCCATTGGGGGGCGGGATTCCAAAGGCCGTCCAGCTGTACCACTGGATACCCCATCCTCACTGGCACGGGTCCGATCGCAGCCTGGGGAGGAGGGAGCCCGTGGGGGGTTATGGCACCTCTCGGGTCTTTGCAGATACAAGCCCCATCTCTGCAAGACACGCCACCCCATAGGAGGCTTTTTGCTGGCATAGCAATGGCGGAAGCGCCATTACACACCCAGGGACATGCCGATCGCCACATTGGCATCAGGAAGCAATTGTTCTCCAGGCCAGTTTGGTCGGGGATCCTGGAGGTTTTTTGTCATCTTCTGGGCATGGAGCAAGGGTCACTGGGTGTGTGTGGAGGGGGAGGTATTTGTGGATTCCCTGCGTTGTGCGGGGGGGTTGGACTAGATGACCCCAGAGGTCCCTTCCAACTCTGTGATTCTATGATTCTATGAGTGTGGGGTTGAAGCTGGTGGCACACCAGGAAGGCTCTGTGTCATCTGTGGCTCCAAAACAGACCAAGCATGGAGTTCCACAGGTGTCAGCATTGCCAGCTCCAAGTTGGGAAATCCCTAGAGATTTGGGGATGGAGCCTGGGGAGGGCAGGGTTTGAGGAGAGAGTTCCAGAGTTTTGGTGCCACCACTGAGAAGACGTCCTTTCCTGGGTTGCCACCCGCCAAATCTGAGATGACAGGGCGGCCACCTGAAGCCTCCAAAGAAGATGATCAGAATAGTTGGGTGGTTTTACACTCCCTGTGCATCTCTTAAGTGGGACATAATCACATCTATCGAGCTAGACCATCTGTTCGTCAGTCATCTCGCAGTGGCCATTCAGGGCCCCAGGCAGAGAGCAGTCTCTCTCAATGTTTGCTTCAACAGAAAAAGCCGACGATTAACATGGGAACTTCTGCTTGTAAAACAGCCGCTTTCCT
>NW_015165856.1:603229-605125 GCF_001447785.1 Gekko japonicus | reverse complement strand
CCGCTCTTACAGTTAGGAAGTTTCTCCTGACCTTTAGCCGGTAACGACTCCCTTGTCATTTCCACCCATTCGATCTAGTCTTGCAATCTGGAGCAAGAGAGAAGAGATCTGCTCCATCTTCTACATGACAGGCCTTCAAATGCTTGAAGACTGCAATCATGTCCCCTCTAAGCCTTCTCTATTCTATTTCCAATTAACATGGCTAACAGGCATTGGTAGACCTGTCCTGCATGGATTCGTTTAATGCCCTTTAAAGCCACCTAAGCTGTTGGCCGGGGTTGCATGAATGATTAATATGTGGAATTAACTGCCGGAGGATGCAGTGATGGCCACAGAAATAGATGGCTTTAACAGGGGATTAGGCAGATTCATGGAGGAAAGGTCTATCAGAGGCCATGGTGACTAAAGGGAACCTCCATGCTCAGAGGCACTAAGCCTCTGAATCCCAGAGCCAGGAGGCAACATCAGGGGAAGGCCTTGGCCTCTATTGCACTGCTGTTGGCTCTCCAGATGAACTAGTTGGCCTCTGTGTGAGACAGGATGCTGGACTAGATGGACCACTGGTCTGAACCAGCACAGTTCTTATGTTCTTATCAGGGGAATGCCTCCTCTCTGTGTCCTGTTACTGGCCCTCCAGAGAAACTGGTTGGACACTGTGGGAGACAGGATGCTGGACTAGATGGACCACTGGTCTGAACCAGCACAGTTCTTATGTTCTTATCAGGGGAATGCCTCCTCTCTGTGTCCTGTTACTGGCCCTCCAGAGAAACTGGTTGGACACTGTGGGAGACAGGATGCTGGACTAGATGGACCACTGGTCTGAACCAGCACAGTTCTTATGTTCTTATCAGGGGAATGCCTCCTCTCTGTGTCCTGTTACTGGCCCTCCAGAGAAACTGGTTGGACACTGTGGGAGACAGGATGCTGGACTAGATGGACCACTGGTCTGAACCAGCACAGTTCTTATGTTCTTATCAGGGGAATGCCTCCTCTCTGTGTCCTGTTACTGGCCCTCCAGAGAAACTGGTTGGACACTGTGGGAGACAGGATGCTGGACTAGATGGACCAGTGGTCTGATCCAGTAGGGCCCTTCTTATGTATTTTGTAACGAAGCAACTGGCATTCCGTGATACACTGCCTCTGAACATGGAGTTTCTGTTTTTTTAAAATTAGCATGGCTAACAGGTCTGAATCCATTTAACGTCTTTTAAAGACGTCTTCGCTGTGGTTGGATTGTGTAACCAACCGGCAATCCCAGCGTCGCTAAGAGGCAGGCTCGGAGCTTCTAGCAGAGGACAGGTCCTCTCTGTCTTGATCGACGGGCAAAGCCATTACATAATGAGGGTGTCGAGTGTAAGCTACGTGCCTGCATTCACAAGCTCGGCTGAAACCTGGCAGAGGACTGAGGAATATTGTCAAGACAAACTGTATTTTAGCCCCCGGCCAAGTTTTGCTCAAAAACAGGGTTGGGGTGCCAACTCCTTCTGCTGAAAGCAAGCGGCTGAATAGGAAACAGGAACCCCCTGCAGGGAGAGAGGCTGCGATCCAGGCAGTTGGGGGTGGCCCCTTCCCAGCAGGGCCTCTGCTTGCCAACTGTTTGCACTGGCCCTGTTCATGGGCTGTTAAGATGGGGATGCCAATCTGCAGGTGGTGCCTGGAGATCGCAAGATAAGTGGCTTTAAAGGGGTATCTGTTGGATTCATGGAGGACAAGTCTGTCAACGGCTAGAGGCCATGGTGACTGAGGGCAACCTCTCCATTCAGAGGCACTAAACCTTTGAATCCCAGAGCCAGGGGGTAACATCAGGGCAAGGCCTCAGTATCTCTGGCCTGTTGTTGTCCCTCCAGAGGAACTGGTTGGCCACTGCATGAGACAGGATGCTGGACTAGATGGACC
>NW_015165856.1:591461-602413 GCF_001447785.1 Gekko japonicus | reverse complement strand
GTGCACGTCACCCGGAAGTGCACGTCACCCGGAAGTGACGTGACCATGCCGGGCATGCTGGGGGCGGGGCCACGGTCATCCAAGGGAAAACTCTATGGTAACCCTCACCGGAAGTGTGTCAGAAGGCGACACCCACCGCTCAGGCTACACTGGACTGTTTTGGATTGCTAGCTATTGTGTGTGTGTGTGTGTGTGTGTGGGGAATGTGCAGGTCTGTCCTCGCAGAGGAGGAAGAGCTTGCACCTGAATAAAACTTGGTCTTAAAGGTGCCACTGGACTGCTTTGGACCGGGGGGCTGGGGGGGGGCCTCTGCAACTTACCTGGCTGCTTCTTGCTCTGACTGAGGGCTGCTGGGAGCAGGGGGTGGGGTTTGTTGCATGTGCCCGCCCCCTGGGCTCTTTACTGCCGGAGCTCCGCTCCTGTGCGCTCCTGCAGGAAATGACCCCTGTCAGGGCTCTTTTTGTAGCAGGAACTCCTTTGCATATTAGGCGACACACCCCTAATCAATGCTCGAAGAGCTTACAGAGCCCTTCTTACAGGGGCTACTGTAAGCTGTTGGAGGATTGGCTATATGAGGTGTGTGTCGCCTAATATGCAAAGGAGTTCCTGCTACAAAAAGAGCCCTGCGTGATTATTCATGCAACTCAAGCAGGCTTCTGGGTGATGCGCCCGGGTTGCTGCACATACCCATCCAGGCTCTGCGAAAAGCCCCGAAGGGATCGGTCGGCTCAGAGATGTGGTCGGCGAGATTCCACTGAAGCACCCACAGGCTGGTATCGGCATGCCAGGGGATGGCGTCACTCCTTCGGCGTCAGCGCCAAACACACGCCCCAACAGGCTCCGGAGGGGGCCGGCCCGGGTTGCCAGCGTGGCATTCCTCGAATAAGCGGCTCTTTCATTCCTGTGTAGTCTGGCAGAGGTGGCGGGGACCCAGTGTTCGCTTCCTCATACCTGTCGCCTTCTGAAGAGGAGATGCCGCCTCTGCAGCCCAGGCAACAAAAAATACCATTTTATGAGTTCTAGGGGCTCTTGCGCCAGTTCTTTGGAGAGCGTAGGACAAGGAGGTGCGCATGGGAACAGTGGGGGGGGGGGCCCTGCCAAGCGAGAGGACTTGACACCTTCCCCGGGGGATTCTGGGATATCTTTTGCACACAGTTGGAGACGATGAACGATGCCTCCACGCAGGCCGAGTCCTGAGCCTAGATGTGGGGTGAGGGAACCATAACTTTTAGCTTCGTTTTCTGGAGGGGGGGGCGCTCGGCCTTCTTACCTTCTACCAGCCAATGGCTCTGGGGACACCCTCTTCAAAATGCATCGCCGACTAGGGTTCCCAGCTCTGGGTTGGGAAACCCCTGGAGATTGTGGGCCCAGCAAATATTTCTAGCTTGATAGCCTTTTGATGTTCTGCACCCCACCCTATTGAGGTATATGTCAGAGTGATAGAGGTAGCAAGCAGTTACTATAGATCAGTTTGATCTGTTTGTCAGACCTAGCTGTCATGCTAGTGATCATGTAATTACCATCGAGTTTCCAGTCCCATTACCAGAGCGTTGCCCGGCTATGTGCCTACGTCACGTCTGGGTGACGGAATAGTGCAGCGCCTGTGTTACAAGCAAGACTCTTCCGGCGGGGAAGCATGTGTCCCCCGCCGGTTCGTAGGTAGGTACTTGGCAGCCCTACTTTGTGGTGCCCCCTTTGGCCCTGGTGCCCTAAGCACATGCTTAGTCTGCTTAATGGTTAATCCGCCCCTGCTGGGAGCAGAAAGTGGGCTGGGGCTTTAGGGTCGCCGGCTCTTGGTTGGGAAATCCCTGGAGATTTTGGGGGTGAAGCCCGTGGAGGGCTGAGACTGGGGAAAGAAAGGGAGTCCAGCAGGATATAAGGCCCTAGGGCCTACCGGTCGGAACCAACTCTCTCTCTCCAAGCTGTGCAGTTTTGTGAGCGAAAATGCTACTTCGCGAGGTACTAGCATTAAAGTTGTGAGCGAGCGAGTGGGCCGCTGCGTAATTTCGTTTGCTGTGGAGCCCTCCTTCCTGAGCCAAGACAAAGAAGTGTGAGCTGGAGGCTAAGAAACTGTGAGCTAGCTCACACTAACACAGCTTAGAGGGAACATCGGTCAGAACATCCACTTTATCCAGGGGAACTGACTTTCCGAGAGACCTCCAGGTCCCACCTGCGGGATGGCAACCCTATCAGGGAGGTTGGAGAGCTGATGGGGAAAGATGGGCATGCTTCGTTTCTACAGGCGAGGCAGCTGTCCACCCCTTCAGGGGCATGGAGGCCCCAGGGTGTCCAACGAAGGCCCTGACCGAGTTGGCTTCGAGCTGATATTTTGACACTCTGTTTTAAAACCCTGAGATGCGTTCCTCTGTTATGTAATGTAACCAATCCACTTGTGAAAGGGAGGGAGGGAGGCGGGCCTTGCGCTTACGTAAGAGGCTTATGTGGTTTGGGGACAGCAACAGTCGACAGAGAGCCCCGTCCAAAGTAGAGCAGAACACAGAGGTTGTTTCGGAACCTCAGCGCCACCTGCTGTCCGTTGCTGAGCATGGCAAGTTCGTAGAATCATAGAGCAGGAAGGGAGCTTCAGGGTCATCTAGTCCAACCCCCTGCACAATGCAGGAAATTCACAAATACCCCCCCACACACACACAGACACACCCCTAGTACCCCCTGTTCCATGCCCAGAAGATGACAGAAAACCTTCAGGATCTCCGGCCAAACTGGCCTGGAGAAAAATGGCTTCCTGACCCCAAAGTGAGCCAGGGCATTTCCCTGGGCGTGTCAGAAAGGGCCACGAGAACTAAGCACCGAGGAAACCCTTGCTGCCCTCCCTTCTCATGATGATGAAGAAGACGAGACTGGATTTATACCCCGCCCTCCATTACCCAAAGGGAGTCTCAGAGCGGCTCACAAACTCCTTCCCCTTCCCCTCCCCACAACAGACACCCTGCGAGGTAAAAGAAGAAGAAGAAGAGATTGGATTTATACCCCGCCCTTCACTACCCAAAGGAGTCTCAGAGCGGCTTACAAACTCCTTTCCCTTCCCCTCCCCATGACAGACACCCTGTGAGGTAAAAGAAGAAGAGATTGAGTTTATACCCCGCCCTTCACTACCCAGAGGAGTCTCAGAGTGGCTCACAAACTCCTTTCCCTTCCCCTCCCCACAACAGAAACCCTGTGAGGTAAAAGAAGAAGAAGAGATTGGATTTATACCCTGCCCTTCACTACCCAAAGGAGTCTCAGAGCGGCTCACAAACTCCTTTGCCTTCCCCTCCCCACAACAGACACCCTGTGAGGTGGATGGGGCTGAGAGAACTCTTGACAGAAACTGCTCTTTCTCAAGAACAGCTCTTATCAGAACTATGGCTTGCCCAAGGTCATCCAGCAGGTGCAAGTGGAGGAGTGGGGAATCAAACCCGGTTCTCCCAGATCAGAGTCCGCTCACTTAACCACTACCCCAAACTGTGCCCCTTTGCACATGAGTGTATGAAGGAGTCAGAAGGCCGATCCCTCTTCCTAGCCTAGTATCGTGTGCTGTGTCCCCCTGACCTGCATGGCACAGATGATCCTGATATCGGATCTTTGGGCGCTAAGCAGGGCTGGCCACACAATCGATCTCCAGCCTCCAAAGATCAGTTCCCTAAGAGAGAAAACGGCTGCTTCGGAGGGCGGACTCTGTGGCAGACCGCATTGAGCCCCACGCCTCCCCAAGCCCCTCCCCTGGCTCCACCCCCAAATATCCAGGAATTTCCCAACCTGGAATGGGCAACGGTAGCTTTGAGCCTTTTATCGAAAGCCAGCAGGAAAGATTTTCTTGTGTAGTTTAGTACTCGGTGAGGTGGCAACCTTGTGTCTGGGCTGAAGCCGGGGCGTGTCCTTTCCCCAGAGTCACAATTCATCTCCAGACTACAGAAATCAGTTCCCTTGGAGGAAAGGGCTCCTTTGGAGGACACATTCCACAGCATCACATCCTTCCAGTTTGGTGTCGTGGTTAAGTGTGTGGACTCGGACATCTGACTTTGTTGTGGACATCTATTCCAGACTTGATTGTTATGAGAGATTGTTATTCTGGACTTTGTTCTTTCCCTTTGGGATATTATGTATTTGTGTATCATCCTATGATGGATTACATGCATTACTTATTGAATTGAAGTCTCTTTTCTATTGCTCTTGGGTGGGTTGGTCAGTGCACAGTTGTTATTTATTGGTTTTTCTCGGCCTTATCAGAACTACGGCAGGCAGATCTGTCCTCCCAGAGGAGGGAGAGCTTGTACCTGAATAAAACTTGGTCTTAAAGGTGCCACTGGACTGTTTTGGACCGGGGGGCCGGGGGGAGCTCTGCAGCTTACCTGGCTGCTTCTTGCTCTGACTGAGGGCTGCTGGGAGCAGGGGGTGGGGCATGTTGCATGTGCCCGCCCCCTGGACTCTTTACTGCCGGAGCTCCGCTCCTGTGCGCTCGTGCAGGAAATGACCCCTGCCCTTACATGACATATTCTGAGGGCTTCAACAGGGTCCTGAGACCTCCTGGAAAATGGATGGTTTGGGGGCACAGTGGGGGAAGATCCAGGTCTGAGTACCAGGTGGGTCACCAGAAGTGAGATACACAGCATAGTTTAAAGCTAGAGGTAGCAGGATGTGAATGTTGGATCTTCTGTGAGCCAATCAGGTGCCCCCATATTGCCGTACTTAGTGGCCTTTACATGACATGTTCTGAGGGCTTCAACAGGGTCCTGAGACCTCCTGGAAAATGGATGGTTTGGGGGCACAGGGGGGGAAGGTCCAGGTCTGAGTACCAGGTGGGTCACCAGAAGTGAGATACACAGCATAGGAAGCTGCCACAGGAAGTGGTGGCGGCTACAAGGATGGACGGCTTAAAAAGGGAATTAGATAGGCATATGGAGCAGAGGTCCATCAGTGGCTCTTAGCCACAAGGTATAGATAGGGGCTCAGGGGCAAGTGATGCTCTGTCATCTTGGTGCTTGGGGGGGGTCAACAGTGGGAGGGCTTCTAATGTCCTGGCCCCACTGCTGGACCTCCTGGTGGCACCTGGTATTTTTGGCCACTGTGTGATGGAGTGTTGGACTGGATGGGCCTTTGGCCTGATCCAACATTATGTTCTTATGTTCTTATGTTAACCAACAACAACTATGTCTAGAAACACGATATAATTTGGGGCCCGTTTGGTGTAGTGGTTAAGAGGGTGCACTCCAATCTGGGAGAACAGGGACTGATTCCCCACTCCTCCACCTGCAGCTGCTGGTGTGATCTTTGGTCAGTCACAAGTTCTTTCAGAGCAGTTCTCTCAAGAGCTCTCTCAGCCCCACTTACCTCACAGGGTGTCTGTTGCGGGGAGGAGAATGGAAGGAGATCGTAAGCCGCTCTGAGACTCCTCTGGGTATCGAAGGGTATGGTATAAATCCAATCTCATCCTCCTCCTCCTCCTCTTCTTCATTGAAATTACATAAAGTGCATTATAGCATCAATCCACGTCTTCCTTCAGTCCATATCTTCTTTCTTTATGGACAAGCTACGGTAGCTAATTGAAAACCGGAGGAGAATGGAAGGAGATCGTAAGCCGCTCTGAGACTCCTCTGGGTATCAAAGGGTATGGTATAAATCCAATCTCTTCCTCTTCCTCCTCCTCTTCCTCCTCTTCATTGAAATTACATAAAGTGTATCATAGCATAAATCTTCTTTCAGTCCATATCTTCTTTCTTTATGGACAAGCTAGCAAATTGAAAACTTTGGCAACTCTCAGTGATTAGACAAGGTTTCCCCCCCTGATCTATGCAGAAAGATATTTTTGCGAGACGGTCCGTTGTGATCAAGCTTTGGTGAAAGGTGGCTTTCAATTAGCTCGCTTGCCCATAAAGAAAGAAGACGTGGACCAAAGGAAGATGCTATTTTCCGGACTCCTTGGGGGTCACAATTGTATGGACATTCCCTAGTAAACACATTCCCTAGTAGTCCAGGTGTATGACTCATGTTTTGAGACAGGAAGTCTGTTGATGTTTATAAGTGATTATTCATTTCCCTATTGCATACAACATTTGTTTTCTGGAAAACCCAGGCGAAAGAAGACGTGGACCAAAGGAAGATGCTATTTTCCGGACTACTTGGGGGTCACAATTGTATGGACATTCCCTAGTAAACACATTCCCTAGTAGTCCAGGTGTATGACTCATGTTTTGAGACAGGAAGTCTGTTGATGTTTATGAGTGATTATTCATTTCCCTATTGCAGACAACATTTGTTTTCTGGAAAACCCAGGCTATACTCTAAGCTATGGTGTTAGCAGGCAAGGCAGTGATAGCTCTGGGCTGGAAAGATAAGAGTAAATGGACAATAGATACCTGGCACACTTATTTGTTTGATTTTGTGCAGTCTGACATCATCGAGAAGCTGCGCCAGAAGACCACATGGGAGGATAAAGCCGAAGAAATTAAAACTAGATGGAAGACCTATCTAAAGCGGATAACATTGGAAGGAAGACAGGACATTCGGTGGAAGATTCAGACTTTGTGCCCGTGGCTGTGAATAAAGGATCAACGAACAAGGGGTAGAGGGAGGGAGGGGGGAATTTAACGATTTATGTAAAGTAAGGAGACAAAAGATATGATGTAATATATAGAAAACCTACAAAAATAAACTTATAAAAATTGTTTTCCATCCAGCCGAAGAAATTAAAACTAGATGGAAGACCTATCTAAAGTGGATAACATTGGAAGGAAGACAGGACATTCGGTGGAAGATTCAGACTTTGTGCCCGTGGCTGTGAATAAAGGATCAACAAACAAGGGGTAGAGGGAGGGAGGGGGGAATTTAACGATTTATGTAAAGTAAGGAGACAAAAGATATGATGCAATATATAGAAAACCTACAAAAATAAATTTATAAAAAATTGTTTTCTGGATCAATTGGTGAATTATATGTATTGATGCTTATGCCATATTTCTTGAGGTAGTTATAATATAAAGGTAAAGGCCTCCCTTACTCGAAAGCCAGTCGAGTCCGACTCTAGGATTGCGGTGCTCGTCTCCATTTCCAAGCTGAAGAGCCAGCGCTGTCTGAAGACGTTTCCGTGGTCATGTGGCTGGCATGACTAGACACCTGTATATAATTTCAATTTATTGCATTTATATCATGTTTCTATACACAGTTGTTGTTGGTTAACTTCCAGGCGGGGCCTGGAGAGCTCCCAAAATTACCAATCTTCAGACATCAGAGATCAGTTCCCCTGGAGGAAATGGATGCTTTGGAGGATGGACTCTCCGGCACTCTAGCCTCCTGAGCTCCCTGCCTTTCCAAGCCTCACCCGCCACCCTCAAATCTCCAGGAATTTCACAACCTGGAGCCGGCAGCCCTACTTACCAGACACATCTGGGACGTAAAATCTGTATTTGGGACAAGAATGTTCGTCAAAAATATGAGTTCTTCAGTGCTGAGGGGGGGAAACTCACATGTGGGTGGGTGGATTTGCAGAGGAGAGAAGGAAAAGACTTGATTCCCCCCCCCAGGAGAATCTTGCGCAACAAAGGTACCGGAGCCTTCTCGGACCTTTCCTTGCATTGCTGTGAATTAAGAATCCTGGAAATTCTCTCCCCCACATCCTTCAGCAGCTTTGGAGAAGAAGAAGAAGAGGAGGAAGAAGAAGAAGAAGAGATTGGATTTATCCCCCACCCTTCACTACCCAAGGGAGTCTCAGAGCGGCTTACAGACTCCTTTCCCTTCCCCTCCCCACCACAGACACCCTGTGAGGTAAAAGAAGCAGAAGAAGAAATTGGATTTATAGCCTGCCCTTCAATACCCAAAGGTGTCTCAGAGCGGCTTACAAACGCCTGTCTCTTCCCCTCCCCACAACAGACACCCTGTGAGGTAGAAGAGGAGATTGGATTTATACCCTGCCCTTCACTACCCAAAGGAGTCTCAGGGCGGCTTACAGACTCTTTTCCCTCCCCCTCCCCACAACAGACGCCCTGGAGGAAGTATGCAAGCACATGAAAGCTCATAGCCAGAATAAAACATTTTTGGCCTTAACGGTGTCACTGGATTCAAACTTTCTTCTGCCATGTTCTGACAGTTGGTAAGGGTAAGAGATTGGATTTATACCCCGCCCTTCACTACCCAAAGGGGTCTCAGAGCGGCTTACAAACTCCTTTCCCTTCCCCTCCCCACAACAAACACCCTGTGAGGTAAAAGAAGAAGAAGAAGAGATTGGATTTATACCCCGCCCTTCACTACCCAAAGGAGTCTCAGAGCGGCTGACAAACTCCTTTCCCTTCCCCTCCCCACAACAGAAACCCTGTGAGGTAAAAGAAGAAGAAGAAGAGATTGGATTTTTACCCCGCCCTTCAATACCCAAAGGTGTCTCAGAGCGGCTTACAAACTCCTTTCCCTTCCCCTCCCCACAACAAACAACCTGTGAGGTAAAAGAAGAAGAAGAAGAGATTGGATTTATACCCCGCCCTTCACTACCCAAAGGAGTCCCAGAGCGGCTGACAAACTCCTTTCCCTTCCCCTCCCCACCAGAGACACCCTGTGAGGTAGAAGAAGAAGATATTGGATTTATACCCCGGCCTTCACTACCCAAAGGAGTCTCAGAGCGGCTGACAAACTCCTTTCCCTTCCCCTCCCCACAACAGACACCCTGTGAGGTAAAAGAAGAAGAAGACGAGATTGCATTTATACCCCACCCTTCACTACCCAAAGGTATCTCAGAGCGGCTGACAAACTCCTTTCCCTTCCCCTCCCCACAACATACACCCTGTGAGGTAAAAGAAGAAGAAGAGGTTGGATTTATACCCCACCCTTCACTACCCAAAGGTGTCTCAGAGCGGCTTACAATCTCCTTTCCCTTCCCCTCCCCACAACAGACAACCTGTGAGGTAGGTGGGGCTGGGAGAGCTCTGAGAGAACTGTGACTGGCCCAAGGTCACCCAGCTGGCTTCATGTGGAGGAGTGAGGAATCAAACCCGGTTCTCCAGATTAAAGTCTGCCACTCTTAGCCACTATACTACAGTGCCGATTGAACAAAACATTCACTGCCTCTGCTAAACTAGGGGACAATTACAGTAAATGAACACTTCTCTGATCTAGCCCCCCCCCCCCGGATCCACAGAACTGCAGTGTCCAGACATCCTTTGGAAGAGAAAAATAATCCCATTTAAACCTGCAATATGGACATATCGTCAGTTTTTAGTTTCCTCCTCCCCCACTCAAATTGCGGAAAATAATACTGGCCTATCTCATAGGGCTGTTTTAAAGATGACAAAAATAATAATGCAAAAGACTACAAAATGCAGTTGCAGATGTACGGTTTCTTTCCAAGGCTGCAAACCTGGTTGCTTTCCTGCCTAAATTTAAAACAAAACAAAACATAGTGCTTTGCTGTTCTCTAGTGGCCAATGTAAGAATTAACAAAAAAGAGTCTTGGAGTGTCCCTTGAAGACAAACTACCTGGGCACACAGCATACAAACTAGGGTTACCTCTGCCACTCTTAGCCACTATACCACACTGCCCATAGAACAAAACATTCACTGCCTCTGCTAAACTAGGGGACAATTACAGTAAATGAACACTTCTCTGAACCACCACCACCCCCGGGATCCACAGAACTGCAGTGTCCAGACATCCTATGGAAGAGAAAAATAATCCCATTTAAACCTGCGGTACGGACATATCGTCAGTTTTAGTTTCCTCCTCCCCCACTCAATATGAGGAAAATAATACTGGCCTATCTCATAGGGCCGTTTTAAAGATGAGAAAAATAATAATGCAAAAGACTACAAAGTGCAGTGCAGATGCGGGGTTCTTTCCAAGGCCGCAAACCTGGTTGCTTTCCTGCTTAAATTTAAAAAAAAAACACCATAGTGCTTTGCTGTCCTCTAGTGGCCATTGTAAGAATTAACAAAAAAGATTCTTGGAGTGTTCCTTGAAGACAAACTATCAGGGCACACAGCATACAAACTAGGGTTACCGTATTTTGAAAAGCAAAAAAGAGGACACATTTCCCAACTGACTGCTTCAGACAAGTGGTCACAATGACAAATCTAATTTTAAATACCCCTATTATTTTAAGCAGTGATAATTGCTACTAGCTAGGATATTCCTTCAGGTGGGTCGCCGTTTTGGTCTGAAGCAAGAGAACAAAGTCTGAGTCCAGTGCCACCTTTAAAACCAACAGAGTTTAATTCTGGGTATAAGCTTTCATGTGCAGGCACATTTCATCAGATAACCTTCCAACTCAAAAAGAGGACATTTTCATCAGGCCCACCAGAAAAATACAACAGATGCTACGATCGGCAAAAGATAGAAGAGGCCCCCTCACTTCTGCAGGAGTATACCGCATACCCTGCAGTTGTGGACAGGTTAACATCGGGACCACACAGCGTAGCATTCAGACAAGAATAAAAGAACATGAAAGACACTGCAGACTGGGCCAACCTGAAGAATCAGCAGGGGCTGAACATAGCCTAACTCAAACAGGACACAGTATCTTATTCCAAGACACTGAAAGGCTGGACAACACATCCAATTACTATGTCAGATTACACAAAGAAGCCATTGAAATCCATAAACATAAACACAATTTCAACAGGAAAGAAGAGAGTTTAAAAATAAATAGGGCACGGTTTCCTGTCCTGAAAACCACAAAATGCTCTACACCTTACAATAGCACTACAGATAAGATTAGAATTTCAACAGCCAATCGGTATGCAAAAGAACGTCCTCAGCAAAGATCCTCCATTAGCATGTTTCACAGCCTGGGGGACTCCTACATGATAATGACTCAGCCCTACCCCACCTTCCTGAGTAGAGATAAATTACCTGCCTACCATTTGTCTTCTCACCTTGACACAGAGAGTACTCCATCCTTCTGTGTTATACCTCTGAGGATGCCAGTCACAGCTGCTGGCGAAACGTCAGGTCCTACAATGCCAAGACCACGGCC
>NW_015165856.1:587262-591260 GCF_001447785.1 Gekko japonicus | reverse complement strand
GGGGGGGGTCAACAGTGGGAGGGCTTCTAATGTCCTGGCCCCACTGGTGGACCTCCTGATGGCACCTGGTATTTCTGGCCACTGTGTGACACAGAGTGTTGGACTGGATGGGCCTTTGGCCTGATCCAACATTGGCGTCTCTTATGTTCTTATGTTCTTATGAACTCCGGCCGTGAAAGCCTTTGACAGCACATTTTCATCAGTGGTTTTAAAAAGAGCCCCAAAGAGGGCGGACACACAAACAAAGAGGACACATCCTCTAAAAAGGGGAGTTCTGGTAACACTATACAAACACACATAGGAAAAAGTTCAGGTGGGTCGCCATGTTGGTCAGAAGCAACAGAACAAAGTTTGAGTCCCGGGGCACCTTTAAGACCAAGAAAGTTTAATTCTAGGTATAAGCTTTCGTGTGCAGGCACACTTCTTTGGATAAGTTGTAAGCAGTATATTGATATTGTAAGCAATGCTCCCTCTAAGCTGTGGAGTCTTGCGAGCAAAAATTCTACTTCGTGTGCTACCGGAATTAAAGTTGTGAGCGGGCGATTTGGCTGCTGCATAAATTAGTCTGCTCTGGAGCCATCCTTCCTGAGCTAAGACAAAAATGTGTGAGCTGGAGGCTAAGAAACTGTGAGCTAGCTCCCACTAACTCAGCTTAGTGGGAACACTGCCGGTGAGGCCCTCCTTCCTGAGCGAAGACAAAAGTCTGTGAGCTAGAGGATAAAAAACTGTGAGCTAGCTCACACTAACTCAGCTTAGTGGGAACACTGCCTGTGAGGTCGGTGGGGCTGAGAGAGCTCTGAGAGAGCTGTGACTGGCCCAAGGTCACCCAGCTTGCTGCGTGTGGAGGAAGAGTGGGGAATCAAACCTGCTTCTCCGGATTAGAGTCCTCCCTCTCTTCACCACTACACCAAAGACAAGAGGGCCAAAAGAGTAGAACAGCTGGCAACCTAGGCAGGTTATGGCCCTCCCCCCCCCCCAAGCTATAAATCCAGAGGTCATTTCCTGCAGGAGCACACAGGAGTGGAGAGAAAGAGCATTCCTCCATCCCTCTGCTTCTTCATTGCAAATCCCCCCCCCTCCCGATGGTTTTCAACAGAGACAAGGTATCTGAGGCTATTGAGGCACAAAGTGGAAAGAGAACAGGCTCTTGCACCTTAGGTGGGACCGGAACTGAGCAAAGGGAGGGGGGCAGGGTTGCCAGATCCAGGTTGGGAAACCCCTGGAGATTTGGGGATGGAGCCGGGGGAGGACGGGGGCCCCAGTACGTGGAGCGGTTGGACTTCTTCGCAAGAGTTCAGGGCCCCGGCGAAACCACCTCCGATTTTCTGGCGGCGCTGCGGAGCCTGGCGACCCGGTGCTCCTGGTTCCACCTGGAGGTTGGCACCCCTTGATGGGGGGAAAAGGGGAAAGGGGCATTTCTCTGGCTCTAACCAACAAATCCGCTCCCGTGGGATGCTTGCCTTGCAGAAAGCAAACAGCCCCCCCCGGTTTCCTTTGCCTTCCTTCCCTCGCACACCCCTCGTCCTCTCTCCCAGGACAGGATATCCCAGAACAACCGGTGCAGCTGTCTCAACAGGAATGACGGCAGCAGCGGCGGCTAGATCAGAAGCGGCCGGCTGTGTCTGGCACACTCGCACAACGGGGGGCACCGTGTTGCTCTTGGGCCGGTCGCTCTCCCTCGCCTCGGCCTCACTGACCTCGCAGGGTTGTTGTGAGGATCGGAGGAAGGGGAGGGGCCTGCTTGCTACCTTGAGCAGCTGGATGAAGGGTGGGGGAGAGAGAGAGAGATAGGTGAGCTCGTTGACGCTTGCGCCTCCCGTATCCGATTCATGGGGCACGGTCAGTCGGTGGGCACATACCCCAGCCATGAGCTCAGTTGATATAAACTGAGACAGGGCGGGTGTTTACTTGAAGCTCGCTTCCTTCCTTAGGTTTCTGGTTTTTTGGCAGGCTCCTTTCTTCGACAGGGCATTAAGCCCGAGGGAGGCTTTGAGAAGGCAAAGAAAGGGAGAATCTACATCAGGGGTGTCAAACATGCCGTCCGGGGGCCGCATTAGGCCCCCGGGGGGCTTCCATCAGGCCCGCAGTGGAGCCGGCCGTCTCCTGCTTCCAGTTCTGCTGCTGCTGCTGCATCACAGCTTGCTTCGCCAGACTCTCTCGATTGCTCAGCTATTTCATGTTCTGACCTGGGTTCTAGACTCAGAACTCCGAGCATAAGATTTCTGTGGCGAATGTCCATCAATCAAAAGTAGGTTTGCAGCTTACAGAGCCAATGTTTTAAGCACGTTTTTTTTATTTTAAGTTAAAAAAAAACCCTTTGTGTTTGTGTCCTTTATGAAGTTTATATCTCCACTACCTGGCATTACATGACACACATGGCCCGGCCTGACATGGCCCGGCCCTGACCTACATGAACTGGGAACTTGGTCTTTTTTGGGTTAAAAAAAATTATATGCATGTGTGTGTGTTTGCACCTGGCAGTCATGACAACCTGTGGTGACTGACCCCTACTGGGGGCCTGGAAGATATTCAGAGAGGGGGCTGGATAAAGCCTGCCCCCACCTCCCGACTGCTGGTATTCCATGGAGGTCTCCCATCCATGGACTTGCCAGAATCAACCCTGCTTAGTTTCCGAGATCTGATGAGATCTGATCGGGCTGGCCTGGGCTATCCAGGTCATGGCATGAAATGGGACCTTATCGTAATTTGGATATAATATTGCCTGCAGAAGGTCCCTACCAGATCCGCGTCCCTTGAAGCCCACAGAGTTAAACAAAGTTTAAACAGGCTCTCGAGAGGGAGGGCAGGAAGGGAAGAGCCAGCGCTCGGTTTTCGTGGCCCTTTCTTACACGCCCAGGCGAATGCCGATCGCCACTTTGGGGGTCAGGATCAACGCGCCCTCTAAGCGGTGGAGTCCTGTGAGCAAACAATTCGACTCTGTGAGCCACCGGCATGAAAGTTGTGAGCGAGCGATTCGGCTGCTGCGATAAACGAGTTTGCCCTGGAGACCTCCTTCCTGAACGGAGACAAAAATGCGCGAGCCGGAGGCTAAAAAACTGTCAGCTGGCTCGCACTAACTCAGCTTAGAGGGAACGCTGGTCGGGATGGAATTTTCCTCCAGGCCAGATTGGCCAAGGGATCCTGGAAGTCCAGGGGACCCCTCTGGGTCACTGGGGGGAGTATGTGCATGTGTGTGTGGGGGGGGGCAGAGGGAGCTGTGAATTTCCTGCATAGTGCGGCGGGTTGGACTAGATGACCTTTGGGAGCACCTTCTGGCTCTGTGTTTCTAAAGCTGGAGCACCATTCCATGACCTGTAGCATGACAGAGGGGTCCACTCAGCTTCCCAGGGGGTCCCTGCAGTGATGGGAGGGGGGGGGGGGTGTCAGGAAGCCCCGAGCGAGCCAGCATCGCAGGGGCAACTTGACTCAGCTTCTTCCTGTCCATGGGGCTGGAGCCCACCGGGGCCGAGGCTGATTCCAGGTTTTGGGGGCCCCCAAGCAGAGAGTGTTCGTGCCCCCTGTGTCCATGACTATGCCCCTCTTCTTGCCCACCTGCCCATGTCCCACCTCCCTGTGTGTTCTTCCGCAGCCCAATCACCAGCTCTCATAAGAACATAAGAGAAGCCAGTGGCCCATCCAGTCCAGCACTCTGTGTCACGCAGAGGCCAAAAATACCAGGTGCCATCAGGAGGTCCACCAGTGGGGCCAGGACACTAGAAGCCCTCCCACTGTTGACCAATGTTCCCTCTAAGCTGCGGAGTCTTGTGAGCAAAAATTCTACTTTGTGAGCTATTGGCATTAAAGTTCTGAGCGAGTGATGTGGCTACTGCATAAATTATTTTGCTCTGGAGCCCTCCTTCCTGAGCAGAGACAAAAATGTGTGAGCTGGAGGCTAAAAAAATGTGAGCTAGCTCACACTAACTCAGTTTAGAGGGAACACTGCTGTTGACCCCCCCAAGCACCAAGAATACAGAGCATCCCTTGCCCCAGCCTGAGAG
>NW_015165856.1:586973-587147 GCF_001447785.1 Gekko japonicus | reverse complement strand
CTGTGGCAGTGAATTCCATGTGTTAATCACTCTTTGGGTGAAGAAGTACTTTCTTTTATCCGTTCTAACCTGACTGCTCAGCAATTTCATGGCGTGCCCACGAGTTCTTGTATTGTGAAAAAGGGAGAAAAGTACCTCTTTCTCTACCTGCTCTATCCCATGGATAATCTTATA
>NW_015165856.1:582673-586779 GCF_001447785.1 Gekko japonicus | reverse complement strand
CCTGCAGGGATGGGAGTGGGGGGGGGGTGTCAGGAAGCCCCGAGCGAGCCAGCATCGCAGGGGCAACTTGACTCAGCTTCTTCCTGTCCATGGGGCTGGAGCCCACCGGGGCCGAGGCTGATTCCAGGTTTTGGGGGCCCCCAAGCAGAGAGTGTTCGTGCCCCCTGTGTCCATGACTATGCCCCTCTTCTTGCCCACCTGCCCATGTCCCACCTCCCTGTGTGTTCTTCCGCAGCCCAATCACCAGCTCTCATAAGAACATAAGAGAAGCCAGTGGCCCATCCAGTCCAGCACTCTGTGTCACGCAGAGGCCAAAAATACCAGGTGCCATCAGGAGGTCCACCAGTGGGGCCAGGACACTAGAAGCCCTCCCACTGTTGACCAATGTTCCCTCTAAGCTGCGGAGTCTTGTGAGCAAAAATTCTACTTTGTGAGCTATTGGCATTAAAGTTCTGAGCGAGTGATGTGGCTACTGCATAAATTATTTTGCTCTGGAGCCCTCCTTCCTGAGCAGAGACAAAAATGTGTGAGCTGGAGGCTAAAAAAATGTGAGCTAGCTCACACTAACTCAGTTTAGAGGGAACACTGCTGTTGACCCCCCCAAGCACCAAGAATACAGAGCATCCCTTGGGACTAGGAGCCTAGTCCCTATTGTTATCCCAGAGTCAAGCTCAGGGATATTCGCTGGCCCCTGGTGGCGGTCAGCGGACACAACAAGCATAAAAGGAGGGAAGCCAGGAGAGCCGGGGAGGATTTCAGAGGCGACTGGCCTTGCAAAGCGAGAGAGAAGGAGACACAGCTGTCGACCCCGACTGTTCCCTATCTGAGGTTCTCACTTCCCTCTGGGACCCTCAACCAATACGGCGAGTGTGCCCCAGGACACCCTGGGGCACGACACCATGGATAATCTTATAAACCTCCATCAGAAGGAGGAGGAGATTGGATTTATACCCCGCCCTTCACTCGGAGTCTCAGAGCAGCCTACAATCTCCTTTCCCTTCCCCTCCCCACAACAGACACGCTGGCCCCAGTCACACTAGGGGGAAAGGCACGGCTGAAGTGCGGCTTTTTACAACTGCATCAAAAGAGAAGCACGGCGGCGGGATCAGACAGATCCCCCCCAGCCGCCGCGCAGTTCCTCCCCGGCATGATCAGATGCCGGGGGGAAGCCATGGAACATAGAGCGAGGCGAGCCCGCTGCGCATATGTGTGCATGCGCAGTTCGGCAGGACCTGGCATGCTGCGGGAGAGATGGGTGCGTCGGTGATCAGACGCCCGCCCGTGCTGTGCAGCAACCAGTAGGTAGTGCTGTTTTGCTACTCCCTTTTTGAGCTGCGTCTTCGCCCGGCAGGGACAGATCAGGGACGGGTGCGCACCACTTCCCAGGTGTTGCGGTATGATCGCGCCCGCTTGATGCACCCCCGATCCGTCCCTCCGGCAGGGCAAATCCTCCTGTGTGACCGGGTGAGGTAGGTGGGGCTGAGAGAGCTCTGAGAGAACTGCCCTTGGGAGAACAGCTCTGAAAGAACTTGTGCCTGACCCAAGGCCACCCAGCTGGCTCGTTGTGGAGGAGTGTGGGGGGGGTCAAACCAAGCTCTCCAGATTAGAATCCGCCGCTCTTCACCACTACACCAAACTGGCTCAGAGATTCCCACAGGGTTCTGCTGCCAGTCGGTGGGTTGGTAAAGAGTATCGATATCCTCAGCTTTCCTTCTGCCTCGTCTTCCACTGCTGAGGTAAGGTGAGTGAAAAGAAACCCTCTTGGCCATGACCTGGAGGTCCAGCCAGGAACGATACAGTGTCTGCTTTCACCCTATAAACGAGACCCTCAAATCTCAACAATTATGTGCTTGGAAATGAATCTCCCAGTTGGCAGAGGTGTGGAAATATGTGCCAAACGGCCACCTCAGCAGTCACCTGATGGTCTGTTTGAGCGCCCTTCTCTCTGCTCTGCCACCCTTTCGGTCTGTTTTCATCTCCACTGTCTCATAGAGTTGCCAACTACAGGCTGAGAAATTCCTGAAGATTTGGAGGTGGAGCCTCGGGAGGGCGGGGTTTGGGCAGGGAAAGGACTGCGGTGGGCTATAACGCCACAGGGTTTGCCCTCCAAAGCAGCCATTTTCTCTGTAATCTGGAGATCAGTTGTAATTCCAGGAGGTCTCCAGGCACCACCTGGTGGTTGAAATCCAACAACAACGTCCGTGACAAAAATAACAAAGAGCCAATAAAGATATGTTTGCAAAATCATTTACTGTAGTCATTCTGTAGAAAATTCTATTATCGCTCACATGCTAATTGTGAAGACCTGGGGTTCTGTTATTAGAGAGTCAACATGGAATGTTTCCTTCAAGAGTTGATAAGTAGTAATTGATAAGAACTGGGATTGCTACACGCTCAGATAAAGCAGATATTGTGAAACGAATTGTTTACATGGCGCAGCATTCGTTAGCGTGCGAGCGATAATAGAAGAGAGTTTTCTGCAGAATTACTACAGTAAATGATTTTGTAAAATATCTTTATTGACAGGCACCACCTGGAGGTTGAAATCCTACAACAACATCCGTGACAAAAATAACGAAGAGCCAATAAAGATAGGTTTGCAAAATCATTCTGTAGAAAATTTTCTTCTCTTACCGCTCTAACAACATTGTGAAGACCTTGGGTTCTGTTCTTAGAGAGTCAACATGGAATGTTTCCTTCAAGAGTCAATAAGTAGTAATTGATAAGAATTGAGATTGCGACACGCCCAGATAAAGCAGATATTGTGAAACGAATTATTTACATTGCGCAGCATTCGTTAGCGTGCGAGCAATAATAGAATTTTCTGCAGAATTACTACAGTAAATGATTTTGCAAAATATCTTTATTGACTCTTCGTTATTTTTATCACGGATGTTGTTGAATTTCCACTTCCTCCCGTGAACTCTCATTTTTGGCTTCTACCACCTGGAGGTTGGCAGCAACAGTCTTTCATTAAAGCCCTTCCTGGTTCAAAGCAAAGGTGCTTTAAAACACAGCTCAGCTTTCAGTTGCCTCGAGATTTGTAGCTTTTCTGCAAGTTAATCTATATCCATGTAGAACCGCTGTCCTGTTAGAATCACAGAGTTGGAAGGGACCTCCAGGGTCATCTAGTCCAACCCCCTGCATAATGCAGGAAACTCACAAATACCTCCCTCCCCACACACACCCAGGGACCTGTGTTCCATGCCCAGAAGATGACAAAAACCCTCCAGGATCCCTGATCCAAACTGGCCTGGGGAAAAATTGCTTCCTGACCCCAAAGTGGTGATCAGCATTTCCATGGGTGTGTACGAAAAGGCCATGAGAACTAAGCCCTGAGGCAACCCTTCCTGCCCTCCCTTCTCTTGATCTGCTGAAATTCACAGAATCAGCATTGCTGTCGGATGGCCATCTCTCCGAAGAAGGAGAGCCCACCACCTCCCAAGGAAGCCTGTTCCACTGAGGAACCGTTCTAACGGTCAGGAAGTTCTTCCTAATGTTTGCTCTGTGTAGGTAAGATGGCTCGGCGCTTTCCCGAGTCACATTTATATCTGTCAGCTAAGCTGCCATGAGTGTGGAGAGGCCTTCTGATTGCTTTGCATTCCTTCCCATGCACTTAATTGCTTCTCAGCTGCAACGCTTATCTGTAAAGAGTTACTGGAGGGGATTGTGGTGTCTCCCTTCCGTGGGAGCTTCTTCGTTCCCAGCTTCGCGCCCGTTAGTCAGCCTTGCCATCTCCCGCGCGTGGGAGTCCCCCTAATTGGGTATTGCTTGGGGGGGGGGCGCATATGAATGCCCTATATCCTATTATAAGAACATAAGAACATAAGAGATGCCAATGTTGGATCAGGCCAAAGGCCCATCCAGTCCAACACTCTGTATCACACAGTGGCCAGAAGTGCCATCAGGAGGTCCAGCAGTGGGGCCAGGACACTAGGAGCCCTCCCACTGTTGGCCCCCCCAAGCACCAAGAAGACAGAGCATCACTTGCCCCAGAGCCCCTATACCTTGTGGTTAATATACCTTGTGGTATACCTTGTGGTTAATAGCCACTGATGGACCTCTGCTCCATATGCTTCTCTAATTCCCTTTTGAAGCCGTCCATG
>NW_015165856.1:570452-579956 GCF_001447785.1 Gekko japonicus | reverse complement strand
CCAGAGACTTTTCATCTCCTGTCGGCTTTCCCCCAATATTTAGTTTAAAAGCTGCTCTGCCACCTTTTTGATTTTAAGTGCCAGCAGCCTGGTTCCTTCTCGGGACAAGTGGAGACCGTCTCGCCTGTACAGCTCCCTCTTGTTCCAAAAAGTATCCCAGTGCCTAACAAACCTGAACCCTTCCCCCCTACCCCATCGTCTCATCCACGCATTGAGACGCCTGATTTGTGCCTGTCTCTCTGGCCCTGCACGTGGAACAGGTGTCTCGCCTGTACAGCTCCCTCTTGTTCCAAAAAGTATCCCAGTGCCTAACAAACCTGAACCCTTCCCCCCTACCCCATCGTCTCATCCACGCATTGAGACGCCTGATTTGTGCCTGTCTCTCTGGCCCTGCACGTGGAACAGGTAGCACTTCCGAGAAGGCTACCTTGGAGGTCCTGGACCTAAGTTTCCTGCCCAGCAGCCTAAATTTCTCCTCCAGGACCTCACGACTGCATTTCCCCACATCGTTGGTGCAGACATGCAGCACGACCACTGGCTCCTCCCCAGCACTATCTACCAGCCTATCTAGAACACGCGTAATGTCCGCTACCTTCGCACCAGGCAGGCAAGTCACCATACGGTCAGTACGCGGGTTCGTCTACCTGCCTAAGGATCGAATCACCAACTACCAAGAGCCCCCCTCCCACCCTGCCCAGGGACGGTTCCTTGGTGCAAAAGGATACCCGCTCATTTTGAGGTATCATCATATCTCAGAAGCTAAGCAGAGTCGGTGCTGGTTAATACTTGGCTGGGAGACAGCCACGGAAGGCCCCGGGTTGCCATGCAGAAGCAGGCCATGGCAAACCACCTCTGAACATATCTTGCCATTAAAACTCTACCAGTCTCTCTAAGTAGGAAGCAATTTGACGGATAATTTTTTAAAAATCGCTGCAGTCTGAATGAAACACTCAGCAACGAACACAAGGGGTCAGCTTTACATATGTATTCATTGCCACATGCCAAGATACTGCAGAAACGGTGAAACATTTTGCTTGGTTAGAAATGGAACGTCATAGACTTGTCTCCGGAGCAGACGTTCCGGTTGCCTGTGCGATCTCATCCGGGCTTGTTTGGGGTGTTTAATAGCAGCTCCTTCTTGTTTTTTAAAAAATGGCGTATTCATCAGAGGTTGTTATGAAATTGGAGAGGCAGCCAAGAGCTGCCAGGTTTAAAGTTTCATTCCCGTCGCCTGGCAGCACCTTTGGCCGGCTGCTGAAAAACAATTTGCCAGCTGATTCAGTTACTGCCGGGGATTATACCCGTTTCTGCCTTCTGGAAAGTCTGCAGCATGGAAGATTACAGGAGGACCAGCGAGCCCCGATACCTAAGAATGGAACTTCCATGGTCAGTGGCAGTTTACCAGATGGTGTGTGTGGGGGCGAACAGGAAGTATCTGTCTCCTTCATGTCACATTTGAGAGCTTTTGGCTGGAATCTAGGGCTGTCAAGAACCGGGGGGGGCAGGGAATACCCCACCCTGAGCTCCATTTGTCAGCTGCTGTAGAGGAAACAAATTAAAACAAAACAAACAAACAAAACCCAGCTAGTGTTGCGGGTGTGATGACATCACTTCTGGTGGGGGGGGGTCAGCATTGCTGGCGTGACGACATCACTTCCAGGGAAAACCTGGAAGTGACGCCGGGTAGCTCTAGGAATGGCCGGAAACCATAGAGATGCCAGTGAGATCTGGAACTTCCCACAGTCGCTCGCTTCTGCATTTCCCCCAGAAGTGACGTCAGCACGCCAGCAACAATGCCCCCCCACTGTGATCCCACCTCCACACTTCCCACCACTTGGCCAGAAATCAGGGCCAGATAAGGTTGCCAGTTTCCAGGTGGCACCTGGAGATCTCCCACTAGTACCGCTGACCTCTAGACGACCAAGATCAGTTCCTCTGGAGAAAATGGCTGCTCTGGAGGGTGGACTTTGTGGCATTATACCGCACTCGGGTCCCTCCCCTGCACAACTCTACCCTTCCCAGGTTCTACCCACCAAATCTGCAGGTATTTTGCTACCTAAACTTGGCAACCTTAGAACAGGTAGGCCTTTAGTCTGATCTGGAATGGCAGAATTCCCAATAAGCGTCTTCGCAAGTGACCCATTCTGCCCAATCCCCTTCCTTTCCCCTCAGGAGTAGTTTTTGAATAAACCAGACTATCAGGATTGTTTTTTCATGATCCAAACAGAAACATGTTTCTCAGAAGTACGAGTGGAAATCCCTGTGGGGAAGTCATGTGAGTCTGTTTCAGCAAAAGCAAAGAAGAATCTCGTGGTACCAAGAGTTTTGGTGACCCAGGCAAACTATGACTGTGCCCACCCCCAGTTCAAAAGTGAGAAGTCCAGAAGGAACAGTGTTTTTTTTTTGTAACAACATTTTTATTCAGGATATAATCAATCAAAGTCAACATTTAGTTTTACATTTAAACCCGTTACACCCTACCCACCTCCCTCCCCTCCCACATGGCTTCCCACAGTGCTACATCCTGAGCATTCAAAATGAACACTGTCAAAGTAAAAGGGTGCTGTTGTTGTTCAGTCACACAGTCGAGTCCGACTCTTCGTGACCCCATGGACCAGATCATGCCAGGCCTTCCTGTCTTCTGCTGTCCTCTGCAGTTTGCTCAATTTCATGTTCGTTGCATCTATGACACTGTCTAACCATCTCATCCTTTGCCGTCCCCGTCTTCTTTGACCTTCAGTCTTTCCCAGCATCAGGGTCTTCTCCAGTGAGTGCTCCCTTCTCATTTGGTGGCCAAAGTATTTGAGCTTCAGTTTCATTATCTGGCCTTCCAGGGAACAGTCAGGGTTGATTTCTTTGAGGATTGACTGATTTGTTCTTCTTGCAGTCCAAGGGACTCTCAAGAGTCTCCTCCAGCACCATAGTTCAAAAGAATCTATTCTTCGGCGCTCGGCCTTCCTTATAGTCCAACTCTCTATTTATTTATTTTTGACATTTTTACCCTGCCCTCCCCACGAGCGGGCTCAGGGCGGCTTACAAGGGGCAGAGCCCATGTAAAACATAATAAAAGCAATAAAACCATTAGATAACACAGATAAAAGTAAAGTGCTCCATGAAAACAGGATGGTCCCTGAATAAATCTCACGATGGTAACAGTCAGTTCTTTGGGGGTGGTCTTGTCCTGTAGTTGGTCCCAAGTAAGTCCGGTGGTACCAGTGCCACGTGGTGTTATAGAAGATCTTCCTAGGGCCGTCCCTAGCACGGTTGTTATCCACATTGTGAAGACCCCTTAACTGGGGAGGTCTGGTTTTACTTTAAAAGCGTTCTTTATGTTTTGTTCTACTGGGTAATCCGGCTGCCACCAGGAAATTTTAAAAAGGATTTCCAAACCTTTATACTGTTACTCTTTCTATTACTGGTTAGGTAGGTCGAGGGTTTAGGCTTTCATGAGGGTCTATGTGTTTCATGAGGAATTATTTCTTTCAGAGCTTGTATACTTGAATGAAATAGGATTTATTTAAATAAAGCATAAACAGAGGGTAGAACCGTGTAACTAGTAAAGTAGGTATAACACACAGTCTGCTCCCTACTGACAGGGATTTTTCCTTAGGTAACTTTGTAACACTTTTTTCTCCAAGTCCATATAATCTTTACTGTTTCCTAGACACTCAGCTTCAGTTTATAACTGTTTCAACACAGAACTGCTTGTCACTTTCTTTCAGACACAGAACTTAACTCTCACATCACACACTAGACTTCTCTCTCTCCTACTTCAGAACTAACTTATCCCGTCTTCATCAACTGTCAGACCTCTAACCGTCACTCCTGATAGACATACATATCATCCACACAGCATCACTTCCAAACCCCTCCCCCTCTCTGTCACTCACCAATCACACCACTTGCCTGTTTCAACCACTCTAGACTATCACACAGCCATGCCACCAAACTTTTAAAGACACACACACATAGTTAAACATGAAATCATTACACACACCATTGGTGGTGGTGGCAGTGGCGGCCCCTATGCAAAAGCCTGGCGGAAGAGCTCCGTCTTGCAGGCCCTGCGGAACTGCATAAGGTCCCACAGGGCCCTGATCTCCTCCGGGAGTTCATTCCACCAGGTAGGGGCCGCCACCGAGAAGGATCTGGCCCTGGTCGTGGCGAGCCTTGCCTCCCGGGGGCCTGGAGTCACCAGGAGATGTTGTGTTTTTTCATGGCTGCAGTAGATAGGCTTTTTGAAAGCTCTCCACGGTCTATCATGGTGGCTACAGAAGACCAGAGTCAACAGAGAGGGAGATTCTAGAAGCTGGTTAATGTCAAATGCCCCTTCATGCCAATAGAGGAAACTCCTCTAGTTTGGTGTAGTGGTTAGGAGCGCGGACTCTAATCTGGGAGAACCGGGTTTGATTCCTCACTCCTCCACGTGCAGCTGCTGGTGTGACCTTGGGTCAGTCACAAGTTATTTCAGAGCTGTTCTCTCATGAGCAGTCCTCGAAAGGGCTCTCTCAACCCCACCAACCTCACAGGGTGTCTGTCGTGCGGAGGGGAAGGGAAAGGAGTTTGTAAGCCACTCTGAGACTCCTTCAGGTAATGAAGGGTGGGGTATAAATCCAATCTCCTTCTCCTCCTCTTCCTTCTGCCTCTTTGGCACCCCTCAAAATCTGGTGCCCTAGGGAGTCACCTAGGTTTACCTGGGTATCTTAAAGATGGACAGAGGGATTGAAAGCATAAGCCAAAGCCCAGGGTTGCCAACTCCAGGTTGGGAAATGCCTGGAGATTTTGGGGGTGGAGCCTGAAGGGGCGGGGTTTGGGAAGGGGAGGGACCTCAGCAGGGTACAATACCATAGAGTCCCCCTTCCGAAGCGGCCATTCTCTCCAGGTGAACTGATCTCTGCCACCCAGAGAGCAGTTGTAATCCCAGGAGATCTCAAGCCACCACCTGGAGGTTGGCATGCCTGTTCATCAGATGCACAAAGTGGCAAACCTCCACTGGGAAAGAGATATACATGAGCATGGGTAAAAGGTGGGAGCAAAAGACAACGAAATGCAGTTGGTGACTGTTCTGTGAGGATTGTTAAAATAAACTCAAGATAAGGTCACGGTGCTTTTCTGTGTATATACTTTTGGTTGTGCATAGAAAGGTCCTGGACGATGCTTCTTGTGTTTCAAGGCCTTTAAACCAACCCCAGTGCACAATTTGCCCAGTTTGGTGTAGTGGTTAAGCTCGCGGACTCTAATCTGGGAGAACCGGGTTTGATTCCCCACTCCTCCACTTGCACCTGCTGGATGACCTTGGGCAAGCCGTAATTCTGATAAGAGCTGTTCTTGAAATAAGAGCATTTTCTGTCAAGAGCTCTCTCAGCCCCACCTACCTCACAGGGTGTCTGTTGTGGGGAGGGAAAGGGAAAGGAGTATGGAAGCCGCTCTGAGACTCCAAGTGAAGGGTGAGGTATAAATCCAATCTCCTCCTCCTCCTCCTCCTCCTCCTCCTCCTCCTCTTCTTGCATGGTTATATCTGCTGACTGATGTTTCACCTCATGCATTTGATGAAGAGGGTACTAGACCAGAAAAAGTTCATGCTTCAGTAAATCTGTTAGTCTTGAAGGTGCCACACAAGACTCCTCTTTGGTTTTCCTTCCAGTCTCCTTTCTTCTCCCCACAACAGACACTCTGTGAGGTAGGTGGGGCTGAGAGAGCTCTTTTGAGGACTGCCCTTGAGAGAACTGCTCTGAGAGAACTTGTGACTGACCCAAGGTCAAACCAGCAGCTGCCTGTGGAGGAGTGGGGACTCAGTCCCGGTTCTCCCAGATTAGAGTCCACACTCTTAACCACGACACCAAACTGGCTCTCATGTAATCCAATCATAGGGTTGCCAGCTCTGGGGTGGGCCCGATGCACGGGGTTGCCAACATCCAGGTGAGGCCTGGAGATTTCCCAAAATTACAAATGATCCCCAGGATACAGAGGCCGGTTCCCTGGAGGGTGGCTTTGGAGGGTGGCTTCTATGACATTGTACCCCTCCTCTTCCCAAAGCCCACCCTCCCCAGGCTCCATTCTTTAATCTCCAGGAATTTTTCCAACCTGCAGTTGGCAACCCAACTGAGACACTAGAAAAATGAGGGCCCCGGTCACACGGGCCGGAAAATGCAGGCGGGGGGGGAGCGTGGCTGTTTGCCCCGGAGCAAACTAATGTGCGGCCGCTGGTTCCCACATCCCGCCAACGTCCCGTGGTTCAGGGCGAGGTGGCGATCACACGACGATCCCACAGCGCGGCAAAGAAGCGGCGCGGCGCGATCTCTCCAACGGCATGCACAATTCTGTGGAGCAACGGAACTTTCGCTTTCCTCTTTGTGCACATGTGCCGTTGGGTGCTTGTGTGCATCCTGTGAAGACTTGGGGGGAAAAAACCCTGTTTGTGACGGGACATGGGTGGGTGCCGGATGCCACGGACTACCACTGGAAACGCGATCAGACGCCAGCCCTTGCCCCGTGGTTTCCGGAAACTAGTACCTCGGAGGTACTAGTTTTTAACACAGCATTTTCGGCGGAAAGCCTCGGGTTCGCCATGGGAGCTCTTTGCTTCCCAGATGTGGCGGTGTGATCGTGCCCGGAAAATCCGCCTATCATCCGTCTCAGTAGCGTGGCTAATGCTCCGTGTGACCGCAGCCTAGGAATGTTATGCAATTTGTACATACTATGTCTTACAGAACTCAGGGGGACTTCCTTCTGAGAAAGCCAGCAATGTATCAGGGAGCTGCCATTACCTGGGAGGTGTTGGCTGGTTTAGCCATTCAAATCCAACCCCCATCTTTTTTTTAAAAAAAGTCTTTATTGACTAAGGAGCTGTGGTGGCTCAAGTGGTTAAGATGCTGAACTGCAGGCTGTGGAAGGTCAGTAGTTCAGCAGTTCAAGACCAGGGTGCCGCATGATGGAGTGAGCTCCCATCTCTAGTTCCAGCTCCTGCCAACCTAGCCGTTTGAAAGCAAGAAATTGCAAGTAGATAAATAGGTACCACAGCAGGAACTCATTAGGATTGGCTACTTTAGGGGTGTGTGGCCTAACATGCAAAGGAGTTCCTGCTACAGAAAAGGCCCTGGGTTTTGACAACAAACAAGGTCAACAGAATAAGAAGCAAAAGGTGGGTGTGGCTGGATGACCACACTTCTGGTAACATGGGGGTGCGGCCTAATGTGCTAATGAGCTGTGCTGTCAGGGGTGTGGCCTAGTAGGCTAATGAGTTGCTGCTGTTGGGTGAGGCCTATTATGCTAATGAGTTCCTGCTGGGCTTTTTCTACAAAAAGATCCCTGGGTGCAATGCCCCGGAGTCCCCCCTCCAAAACATCCAGTTTCTCCAGGGGGACTGATCTCTGTAGTCTGGAGATGAGCTGTAATTCTGGGGATCCCCAGGTCCCACCTGGAGGCCAGCATCCCTACCGGGCTCCTTTGAGGAAGGAAAGTTTTTAAAAAATACATTAGGGAGAAAAGCAGGGTGCTGATAGACGCTCATCAGGCTGTAACGTTCTGTGCTTTTCCTTTACTGATTACTAGTAAGGAAAGCCCGTCGTGGCGGTAGACGACGGGCCCTAGATAGGAAGGAAGGGCGAGTGGAAGGGAGGAATGGGGAAGAGGAGGTAAAAGCCAAGATGGGCAAGGGTCAAGAGCACAAGTGGTGGCTCTCACACTACCAAGTAGGGTTGCTGTGTGTTCAGTTTTGAACTGGACAATCCAGTATTTGCCCTTTTTGTCCAGTAAATAAACACCAAGACATATAAATGTCAGGTATTTTCTTATTAAGTAAGCCTGTAACCACCATGGCCAAGCTCCGTGCATGTGGTCTTTCTTTTCTCTGTGGCTTGACAAAGAGGCAACACCCTGGTCTGCTTTTACTCCATTGCAGCCAGCAAGTTTTGAAAGGAACCAAATGCACCAATCAGTGGCGAGGCAGGATGCTCCTGGAGAAAACCTGTCAGCTTGACTGAAGAAAGCAGGAAAAGGGAGAGACTTTCATGGCCAATGTATCTACCCATTTCTAATCTGGCATGCTAAGCACTGCAATACCACAGCTTCCCCTATGTAACACATGAACATACATACAGAGCTTTAAAATGTTTGTGCAAGAGATAGAAATTCAGCAAAGGTTTAGTGTTTACACAAGGAGACCCCAGGCCTCCTCCGCCGGGCTGGACTGGGGGCGGTGGGGTGGGGGGAGCCGGCGGACGGAGCCTATCGGCTCCGTTCGCCGCTGGGCTGAAAGCGGCCCTTAGTCTATGTGGGGAAGATGGCCGCTCAGAAGACGCTTTCTCCGATGACTGGCTCCCTCCCCTCCCAGCCACCCAGCCAATGGCAGGGCAGGTTGGCTGAGGGAGCCAGTCATTGGAGGCAGCTCTTCTGAGTGGCATATTTTCCGCCCATACACTAACGGGGTGCATTTTAGAATTCTGGCACCCAAAACTCCTTTATAATAAAGGAGAGATAAGGAAACAAAAGAGGCCCGGCAGAGGAGAGAGGGGGGGTGGTTTCAGCCATCTTGCAGCGGCGGTACTTTTCCATCCACTCTCTGGCTCTCGGCTGGCTTTTCACTGCATCCCAGGGTCATATCTGTATCTTTCCTGGACACTGTGCCTCCGTGACAGGTGTGAGCGACGGTATAACATAACCGCACCTCCTCAGGTTGCTTTGCTGGTTTGCAATCCATTTTTAAAACCAGGGACGTCTGGGAACGAGGAAAGGCCCTTTGGTCGTCGGCATTGGCTCCGCCCTCGGAGGAGCTTCCCCCAGGCAAATTGAGGCACGGGCAAAGGCCTCTTTTAACCCCTCGGTCCCCAGTGGGGTCAGTGTCCCAGCTCAGAGGTGTCCCAGAGCCAGAGGCTCGGGCAGGATTCTCCCCGTTATCCCCTTTAGCGGCTCACCTGTGGTCACCTGAGTAGTGTTGCCAATTTCCAGGTGGTGGCTGGAGATCTGGGATTACAACACGTCTCCAGGGGACAGAGGTCAGTTCACCTGGAGAAAGCGCCCCCTTTGGAAGGCGGACTCTATGGAATTGTGCCCAACCGACATCCCTCCCTTCCCCAAACCCCGCCCTCCTAAGGCCCCGCCCCCAAATCTCCAGGTATTTCCTCAACTGGAGCTGGCAACCCTACATCTGGGTTGGGCACAGAGGGTTGCCAGGTCCTTCCTGGCCACCAGCGGGGGATGGGTGGGTAAGGTTGCCAGATCCAGACTGAGAAACTCCTGGAGATTTGGGGATGGAGCCTGGGGAGGACAGGGACCTCAGTTGGGTATAATGCCAGAGAGTCCCTGTCGTGATCTGGGCTGTGCCACCAGAGGCCTACTAGGCCCAGGGAGCCTGGCTAGCAGTAGGTGAGGCTGGGCCTACAACTCCCAGAAGCCCCTGAGAGGTTTTGGAACCATAATTGACCAATAGGGAAGAAGAAGGCTGGGGAACAAAAGGGCTGGTGCCAGAGCAGAAGCTGTTCTTTCTTCCAGAGGGCAGAGCCAGAA
>NW_015165856.1:558055-570386 GCF_001447785.1 Gekko japonicus | reverse complement strand
GCTAGGGACAGTATATATTTAGACGCGTTAGGGCATTTGATTTCTTTCCTTTTCACCCACTTACTGTTATTATTCTGCAGTATTGTTTGACCTCCTATAAAATAAACCTTTTACTTGTTGTACTCTGCCTGGTCCTCACGCCTATTATTTGGCCAAAAGGGAGGTCTAAAGGTCTTGGGAGGGTGCTCTGGGCCTTTTCAGGGGATCCTAAATCCAGAGTGGTGGCAGCGTCAAGTGACACCCCACCTGAACTGTGACAGTCCCCCTTCCAAAGCATCTATTTTCTCCAGGGGAACTGATCTCTGTAGTCTGGTGGTGACCTATAATTCCAGGGGATCCCCAGGTCCCACCTGGAGGCTTGGCATCCCTGGGCACAGTGGAAGGCAGATGGGGATTGGCGGATTAAAAACAACCGAGGAATGGTCAGCAACGGGCCTAACTTCCATTTGACTTGATGGATTTGAAAGGCAATCCTCATTCTCTGGGTTGCTGCTACTTAATGCTAAGTACGCACCTTCGGGCTGCTCAGTGGCTCAGAGGTGAGAGGAATGCACTCTGCCCGCACTCAGAGGCACTTCCTTTACCTGTTTAATGAAGGGATGGGGGCACAGGGGAGGTAAAGGTTATGGCTGCTATTTCTGTTAGGGCTGCCAGCTCTGGATTGGGAAATCCCTGGAGATTTGGGGGTTGGAGCCTGGGGAGAGCAGGGTTTGGGGAAGGGAGAGACTTCAGCAGGGTATAACACCACAGAGTAGAGTCAGTTTCTTGTTTACGGCCACAGGCCTTTACAATCCATTTGCAATAAATACCAGAAATATACAAACACAATGTAAAACGGCCCAACTTAAAATTCACACATCCCTAAAATCTAACGGTTTCAATCGGTGTGTTATAGGGCTGCCAGGTCTGGGTTGGCAAATACCTGGAGGCTTTGGGGGTGGAGCCAGGAGAGGGCGGGGTTTGGGGAGGGGAGGGGCCTCAGCATGATACAATGCCCCAGAGTCCACACTCAAAAGCAGCCATTTTCTCCGGGGGAGCTGATCTCTGTCAGCTGGAGATCAGTGGTAAAAGCAAGAGGTCTCCAGGCCCCACCTGGAGGCCTGCAACCCAAGTCAGTTATTTATGCGTTTTCTTACCAGATTTGCTCTGATCTTCTTTGCTGCCGGAGTAAAAAAGTGCCATCCTATTAGATACAAAAGGGTCGGCGTCTGATAACATATAAGGTAATTTATCAGAGTCAACAAGGAATAAACACTAGATAAAATGTTGGCAAGAAATTTTCCCCTAGGCTCCAGCATGATAAAAAGTAGAGACATCATCCTGCCAACAAAAGTCCGCATGGTCAAAGCAATGGTATTCCCAGTAGTCATGTATGGCTGCGAGAGTTGGACTATAAGGAAGGCCGAGCGTCGAAGAATAGATTCTTTTGAACTATGGTGCTGGAGAAGACTCTTGAGAGTCCCTTGGACTGCAAGAAGAACAAATCAGTCAATCCTCAAAGAAATCAACCCTGACTGTTCCCTGGAAGGCCAGATAATGAAACTGAAGCTCAAATACTTTGGCCACCAAATGAGAAGGGAGCACTCACTGGAGAAGACCCTGATGCTGGGAAAGATTGAAGGTCAAAGAAGACGGGGACGGCAAAGGATGAGATGGTTAGACAGTGTCATAGATGCAACGAACATGAAGTTGAGCCAACTTCAGAGGACGGCGGAAGACAGGAGGGCCTGGCGTGATCTGGTCCATGGGGTCGCAAAGAGTCGGACTCGACTGTGCGACTGAACAACAACAAAACCAGGGATAGAGGAGAATTTAAATCACAACGGGGAAGGTCCTCTACTGAACATCTGCAGATACATATACGTTGATCCAGAGGGTTTGTGGGTTTTTTTTTTATAATGCCAGAGAGTCCGCCCTCCAGGGGAACTGATCTCTGTTATCTGGTGATCCTAGAATCATAGGACCATAGAGTTGGAAGGGACCATACAGACCTTCTAGTCCAAGCCCCTGCCCAATGCAGGACCAGCCTAAAGCATCTCTGACAAATATTCGTCCAGCCTCTTCTTGAAAGCTGCCAGTGAAGGACTCATCACCTCTTAAGGCAGCTGGTTCCACCTTTGAACCACTCTGACCATGAAAAAGCGTTTCCTACTATCCATCCAATACCTTTCTGCATGCAATTAAAACCCGTTGCTTCGGGTCCTATCCTCTGCTACCAACTGGAACAGCTCCTTGCCCTCCTCCAAATGACAGCCTTTCAAATATTTAAAGAGAGCAACCATGTCACCCCTTCAGTCTCCTCCAAACGAAACATTCCCAAGGCCTTTTGACGCAAGGCCTCCAGAACTGCACACGGTACTCCAGGTGCGGCCTGACCAAGGCAGTGCATCGAGGGGCTGACCTCCTGCAATTTCGATGCTATAGCCCTTTAAATACATCCCAAGACTGAATTTGCGTTTTTTGACACTGCATCACACTGACTGCTCATATTCAATTTACAGTCCACTCTTACCCCAAGATCTCTTTCACATTCACTTCTCCCCAAAAATGTATTTCCCCTCCAGTATTTGTAATAGTCAGTTGTAAAAGTGGGAGATCTCCAGGCCCCACGTGATGTAGGGTTGCCAGGTACCCCCTGGCAGGGAATAGGTAGGGTAGGGTTGCCAGCTCCAGGTTGGGAAACCCCTGGAGATTTGGGAATGGAGCTAGGGGAGGACCGGGACCTCAGTGGGGTACAGTGCCATAGAGTCCACCCTCCAAGGAAGCCAGTTTCTCCTGGGGGATTGATCTCTGCAGTCTGGAGACCAGCTTGAGTTCTGGGGGGTCCCCAGGGCCCACCTGGAGGTTGGCATCCCTATGAAAGTGGCTGCCCAATGGGAGTGCTTAAAGGAAGGAGGGTGGGACTTGAGAACTCCGAACCAGTGAGAACGCCCCCGCCCTTCAATGTAGGAGAGATCAGTGGCCCATCGGTGACCCGACCTGCTTAATTCGCAACGCGATATGGATCCGGCGGCCAGTCTCTGTGGGCTGCCTCGCAGGGGAACACGGAGCGCCTCTGTCGCTTCTGCCAGCTCCCGGGCTCCCTGAGAAGAAAGCCCCTCTTTGTCCCTGGAAGGTTCTCCTCTCCGGCCCTACAAAGCGGCCATTGTGCGGGAAGCCGCAGCTCGCGGGAAAGCTCTTTCTCCAGGCTGCGGGCCCGTGTGGAACTCTGCTCCAAGGGAAAGTCTTGCCCTGTGTCATTTTTAATCTAAAAAGGAAGGAAGACCAGGAGGCCGGTGAAGAGACGGAGACTGGAAATCTCCGTGGCCTCCCCTGGAAAACCTTGTTTTTATCAGCCCCGTCGGCAGTTCTGGAGGGAATCCAGGTGTCCCCATTGACAGCTGGGATTGGATGACCCAGGTTAGCCCGATCTTGTCAGAGAGCCAGTTTGGTGTAGTGGTTTAGGAGCGTGGATTCTAATCTGGGAGAACCGGGTTTGATTCCCCCACTCCTCCACGTGCAGCTGCTGGCGTGACCTTGGGTCAGTTACAGTGACGTCTCCCTTCCCCTCTCCAGAGCAGATACCTTGTGAGGCAGGTGGGGCTGAGAGAGCTCTTTCAAGGACTGCTCTTGAGAGAACAGCTCCGAGAGAACTTGTGAATGACCCAAGGACACGCCAGCAGCTGCATGAGGAATTTACTGTGGATGTGCAGAAGAGAGCAACGAGGATGATCAGGGGTCTGGAGACTGAGCCCTGCGAGGAAAGGCTGAGGGCCCTGGGAATGTTTCGTTTGGAGAAGAGGAGATTGAGGGGGGGGCATGATTGCTCTCTTTAAATATTTGAAAGGCTGTCATTGGGAGGAGGGCAAGGAGCTGTTCAGTTGGCAGCAGAGGAGAGGACTGGAAGCAACGGGTTTAAAAGACATGCAGAAAGGTATCGGCTGGATATTATGAAAAACTTTTTCGCGGTCAGAGTGGTTCAAAGGTGGAATCAGCTGCCTAGGGAAGTGGTGAGCTCCCCTTCACTGACAGTTTTCAAGAAGAGGCTGGACGAATATTTGCCAGAGATGCTTTAGGCTGGTCCTGCAGCGGGCAGGGGGTTGGACTAGATGGCCCCTCCCAACTCTACCATTCTAGGATTCTATGTGAGGATTCGAACCCAGTTCTCCCTGATTAGAGTCCGCGCCAAACTGGCTCGTGTCAAATGAAGACCAGGGGCCCATGAGGGCTACATAAATGTGCATGCAAACTCTCGGGCCAGGAGTGCCGAAATTTTGTCTGTTCGATAGCGCGGCTGCGAATGTTCACGAAAAGCCACGAGACACTTTGGCAGGGCTGCACTCGACACTACGGGACTGAGCTGAGATCCGAACTGGTGAACCGGAGACCTCCGAATGACCCTGGCGGGGCCCGGAGCTTTGCCCCGTCTCCTGAAAGCATGGCTTTGATAAGAATGGCCTGTCTCTTCTGGAAGAACAACAAAAAGGCATCCTGTTTGCAGGGCAATGCTATCCTGCCCGGCTAATCAGCCAGAGACAGGAAGCGGCTGGGTGGCTCACACAAACCAACATAGAAACTGGGTCTCAGGTGGTGTTAACCCGACGTGTTCCCGACTTCTGTTGGGCAGGAGAGGACCCTGTGGACACGGCTGCCAGCTCGGGATGCCGACCTCCAGGGGGCACCTGGAGATCTCCTGCAAAACAATTGATCTCCAGATGACCACAACTGATTCCCTGGAGGGTGGGCTCTATGGCACTGTACCCTGCTGCGGTCCCTCCCCTCTCCAAACCCTACCCTCTCCAGGCCCCGCCCCCAAAGCTCCAGGAATTTCTCAACCCAAAGCTGGAAGCAGTATGTGCCAACTTCCAGGTGGGACCTGGAGATCTCCCCAAACCCTGCCCTCCCCAGGCCCCCACCCCCAAATCCAGCAATCTCTCAATTCATAGTAGGCGACCCTACTGTGGATGTGGGCTTGCTACTTACCCAGCTAGTTCCTTGGGGGGCCACAGTGAAAGGGCTTCTGGAGTTCCGGCCCTGCTCGTGGACCTTCTGATGGCCCCTGGGTTTTGGCCACTGTGTGGCACAGAGTGGTGGACAGGATGGGCCATTGGCCTGACCCAACATGGCTTCTCTTGTGTTCTTACATATACCAAGTTCCTTCTAGAACATAAGAACATAAGAGAAGCCAATGTTGGATCAGGCCAATGGCCCATCTAGTCCAACATTCTGTCACACAGTGGCCAAAAATACCAGGTGCCATCAGGAGGTCCAGCAGTGGGGCCAGGACACTAGGAGCCCTCCCACTGTTGCCCCCCCCCCAGCACCAAGAAGACAGAGCATCCCTTGCCCCAAACTGAGAGTTCCTATCTATACCTTGTGGCTAATAGCCATGGATGGACCTCTGCTCCATATGCTTATCTAATTCCCTCCTGAAGCTGTCCATGCTTGTAGCCGCCGCCCCCTCCTGTGGCAGTGAATTCCATGTGTTAATCACCCTTCCCCTCACCCGGTGTATAAGCAAGAACTGAGTGACTTAGCAGATGTAGGCTTGCCCTCTGAACCTCTTTCAAAACGAAAACTAACACAGCAGGGAGGCATATTCTAGCCCTCTTTCGGCTGTCCTGGTTATTTTCTTTTTTTCGGTTCTGTTTTTACTCACAAGGAGCTTTTGAAAAATCAAGGCAGCACTCGCTTCAAACTTCCCTTTGACGTCTGAAGTGGTACAGCCCCATTCTGTCAGTTCAGTGCTGTACCGCCTGACTCCGCTGCATGCGGTATTCAAGCAGAGGAGAGAAAATAACTCGGAGGGTGATTCTGAGTTGCGCTGGCAGGAGGCTGGAAGATCTACGGGTGGGGCAGGGAAGCCTGATAAGGAGGCAGGGATGCCCGCTTCCTAATTAATAGCCTGCTGGGTCGCTGAGTATCCGACCTAGCTCATGACTTGTGAACGCAAGCTAATTAAGCCTCCCCGATGCTCCCGGGCAAACCCCGGAAATTACAGGGCCCAGGAGTATTTAAGCAAGGTTCAGGTTTTGATTTGCTTGGTCAGCCTCTCTAGGCCCCGTTTCTCTTTCTCTCTGGGAATTCACGGCTGGGGAAACAGCACAGCTAATCTCCTGCAGGGCGGTGGTGGGAAGGGCCGAGTCACCGCTGATTTATGGTGACCCTGCAGGGTATACAAGGCAAGAGGCCGTTCAGAGGTGGTTTGCCATTGCCTGACTCTGCGCAGCAGTTCAAGTCACAGCTGATCTGGCTACTAGCCGTGGTGACTAAGGGGAACAGGCAAATTCAGAGGCACTAAGCCTCTGAATCCCAGAGACAGGAGGCAACATCATGGAACATCATGGCCTCTCTGCCCTGTTGTTGGCCCTCCAGAGGAATTGGTTGGCCCCTCTGTGAGACAGGATGCTGGACTAGATGGACCACTGGTCTGATCCAGCAGGGCTCTTCTGATGTTCTTATCAGGAGAAGGACTTGGCCACTCTGCCCTGTTGTTGGCCCTCCAGAGGAACTGGTTGGCCCCTGTGTGAGATACGATGCTGGACTAGATGGACCACTGGTCTGATCCAGCAGGGCTCTTCTGATGTTCTTCTCAGGGGAAGGCCTCAGCCTCTCTGCCCTGTTGTTGGCCCTCCAGAGGAACTGGTTGGCCACTGTGTGAAACAGGATGCGGGACTAGATGGACCCACACTGATCAGATCCAGCATATCCTTATGTTCTTAGCAGGGGAAGGCCTCAGCCTCCATGCCCTGTCCTTGGCCCTCCAGAGGAACTGGTTGGCCCAGTGTTCCCTCTAAGCTGAGTTAGTGTGAGCTAGCCAAGGCCTTTGTAAGAACATTGGAAGAGCCCTGCTGGATCAGACCAGGGGTCCACCTAGTCCAGCATCTTTTCCCACACAGTGGCCAACTAATTCCCCTGGCGGGCCAACAACAGGGCGGAGAGGCTGAGGCCTTCCCCTGTGAAGAACATCAGAAGAGCCCTGCTGGATCAGACCAGGGGTCCATCTAGTCCAGCATCCTGTCTCACACAGTGGTCAACTAGTTCCTGATGTTGTCTCCTGGCTGTTGCCTCCTGGCTCTGAGATTCAGAGGATTAGTACCCCTGAATGAGTACCCCTAGTAGCCATTGATAGACTTGGGGTACAATGCCATAGATTCCACCCTCCAAAGCTGCCATGTTCTTTAGGGGAACTGTAGGCTGGAGATGGGCTGTAATTCCTGGGGAATCACCAGGTCCTGCCTGGAGGCTGGCATCTCTAGGTCCCTGGCTCAACAGGTAAGCTTGCTGAATGGACACCAGTCCTTCGCCTCTCGACCTACCTTGCAAGTGTGTCATCAGAATGAAGCAAGACAGAAATCTGTCGCAGCAAGAGAAGGGAGGAAGCCGATCCAGACAGTGTAAATAAACAGAACTTGCGCAACCCAGAAAGCTCGGGGGAGCGTGAAACTTCATTAATCCGGTCCCGTGTTTCAGATTTTGACAGCCTGTGGAAAGAGAAACAGCAATTGTTTTCAGAAGGCAAGGGTCAGATTCTTAGGAATGAGTCAAACAGGGCCGCTGAACTCCAGGCTTCACGAGATATTGGCGCTCTTGCAAAAATTTGGCCCGAGTGCAGCACAAACACCCCAGCGTGCATAAACTGAGGTCCTTGGTTCCCGTTTGGAACCAAGTTTGCAGGAAAAAATAAACCAAGGCTGCGATCACACGCACCTTTAGATCCGACATAGGTGCGAATGCCGGATGGATCTAAAGGGCGCGATCAGACAGCAACATCTGGGAAACGTCCCGCAGTCGTCGGCAACCCGTGCTGCTCCGCTACAGAAGCAGAGTTAAAAGATACCGGGGAAAGTCCAGTAGTAAAGTTCCAACAGGCCACGGATGGACTTTCCCCTGTCTGATCGCGCAAGCACGCTCTCAAGCCGTCGGAATGGTCTGATCAGGCCATCCCAGCCTGGTACCGTATTTCCCCCCCCTCTTCGCAGTATGCACACGACTGCATACTCCATAGGGGGCCCTCAATGCGGAGGTGCGATTCCTTGTCTATGTGCATGGGAATCAAACAGCCAAAGAAGAAGAAGATTCGCCCGCGGTTGCATCTGATCACACAGTGACGGGCGGTGCTCGCAGCTACCAAGGGAGGTGTGATCTCACAACTGCGCGTCAAATTCCTCTGGAGGAGATAGCCAACTGGCGCCTGTGACTGCAGCCCAATCATTTCTGCACCCTCCCGATCTGTTTATGATTCTCTCCCACCCCCCCAAATAGTCCCATAAGCACCTAGGCCAGGATCGTGGTCAGCATCATCGGCAGGTGGCAAAAAAGGAGAGGATTATCAGTGCTTGAACTACACTGGGATGGGGGCACATCAGGCCTGTAGCCAGGATTTTGTAATTCAGGGGGCCTTTGAATAAGTCAAGGGGCACTGACATCACAAAATAAACAATAATTAAAAAATAAGATTTAAAAAAACCCACACTTTTGCAGCGTTCACACTCTGCTTCCCTGGGGATTCAGGGTGGGGAAGGGGCAGTGGTGGGGAGTCCTCCGGGCGGCCCAGAGAACTGGAGGGTCTGGGGGCTGGATGGAACTCAGGGGGCATTGGCAGGAAGTCAGGGGGCCAGGCCCCCAAATGCCCCACTGTAGCTACAGGCCTGGAGCACATCCCCTTCCTCTTTATCCTGTAAATGTGGACTTAGCACTTCCCACTCTTTGTGGAATGTGAAGTGCAGAATCCACGGTCCCCACTCTTCTTTTAAACCAGGCATCTGTCACAGGGTGGCCAGCCTCTGGGAGAGAGGCTGGAAATCTTCCAGAAATACAACGGCTCTCCAGGCTGCAGAGATCAGTTCCCCTGGAGAAAATGGCTGTTTTGGAGGGTGGGCTTTATGACAATAGACCCTGCTGAAGTCCCTCCCCTCCCCAAACCCCGCCCTCCCTAGGCTCCACCCACAGATCTCCAGGAATTTCCCAATCCAGAGCTGGCAACCCAAACATGCACACATTCAATGGACGTGCTGGCTCCCAATAACAGAACCATAGAGTTGGAAGGGATCTCCAGGGTCATCTAGTCCAACCCCCTGCACAATGCAGGGAATTCACAACCCCCCCCCCCCACACACACACCCAGTGACTGCTACTCCATGCCCAGAAGATGACAAGAAACCTCCAGGAACTCTGGCCCAACTGGCTTGGAGGAAAATGGCTTCCTGACCCCAGAGTGGCGATCAGCATTTCCCTGGGTGTGCAAGAAAGGGCCACGAGAACTAAGCTCTGATGCAACCCTTCCGGCCCTCCCTCTCATGATCTGCCCAAGTTCACACAATCAGCACTGCCGTCAGATGGCCATCTAGCCTCTGTTTGAAAACCTTCCAAGAAGGAGAGCCCACCACCTCCCGAGGAAGCCTGTTCCACTGAGGAACTGCTTGAACTGTCAGGAAGTTCTTCCTAATGTTTAGCCTAAAACTCTTTTGATTTAATTTCAACCCGTTGGTTCTGGTCTGACCTTCTGGTGCAGCAGAAAACAACTCCCCACCATTCTCTATATGACAGCCCTTCAAGTACTTGAAGACTGTTATCATATCTCCTCTCAGTTGTCTGTGGCCACTGTGTGACCACAATGCTGGACTGGAGGAACCATTGGCCTAATCCAACATTGGCTTCTCTTATGTTCTTATGTTCCTCTCCAGGCTAAACAGACCCAGCTCCTTCAACCTTTCCTCCTAGGACTTGGTCTCCAGACCCCACCCCCTCTTCGTTGCCTTCCTTTGGACACATTTCAGCTTGTCTATATCCTTCTTAAACTGTGGTCCCCAAAACTGAACACTAGGCGAGGTCTAAATAGGTAACTTTCCCCACATGGCCCTTGGGCTGTTTCATCTGCCAAAAACAGCCCAGGAGAGAAGGCAGGAAGTCTTCCTTTTCCCACGTAGTAGTGCGGATCCAAATTGGGTTCAGCTGTCTGTTTACTTGTGAGTCACCGCCCTGAACTAGCAGCTACAATATAGTTGCAGTTTCCCGTGAGGTTTGTAATACCTAGGCCCCTGCCACACGGGGAGAAAAAACACGGGCAAAGTGCGGCTTTTTAGACGGATCGGGGACAGGTGCGCGCCGCTTCCCAGATGTTGCGGTGAGATCACGCCCATTTGCTGCGCCCCCAATCTGTCCATCTCCCGGGCCAAAATCTCCCGTGTGACCGGGGCCCTAGTTAGGCTCTTTGTCCAAGCCACCAAAAGCCCAGCAAAACCCTCACCCGTGAGCATTTGGTTTGCCGCCAAGTCTCTGCTACAGGCCTATAAATTGCCTCCGTCCTTTATGAATGGCTTCCAAGCGCAGGATGCTAAAGGAGCCAGCTTCCCAACCTGTTGGAACAGTGGCTGCCGATTTCGGACACCCCGCATAAATCAGCGCACCTTCCTCTGCAGACAGGAAGTGGCGCGGAGGCTTTCCCAGGAACACATCCACGAGCGCGCAAACCTTTTGCTTTTGATTTATGTTTTTCGGTCCAATTATTTCCTCTGGGAAATTCACACAAAGTGCTTATTTTAGCACGGTTGAAAAGGTGCCAGCTGCTGCCTGGGAAAAAGGAAGGACGGGTTCTTTGTTCTGCTCGGGTACGTCCAGTGAGGGCTGGGCTGCAATTCGCTGGGTCTTCTAGGTCCACGGTTTGCTCGGCTCAGCCGTGAGCCAGCTGCCCGTCTCGGGTTGCCAGCCTCCAGGTGATCGAACAAAATCTACACACCGTGAAAAATGACGAAAATTGCAAATTAACAATTGAATTTATGGAATGCAATTAATATCTCAGTTTCTATGTACCAACGATTCGACAGTCTTTTATAAAGGTAAAGGTTTCCCTTCCTTGAAAGCCGGTCGAATCTGACTCTAGGGGGCGGTGCCCATCTCCGTTTCCAAGCCGAAGAGCCAGCGCTGTCCGAGGACGTTTCCATGGTCATGTGGCCGGTATGACTAAACCCCGAGGCGTTTTGGTGTAGTGCATGGATTCTAATCTGGGAAAACCAGATTTGATTCCCCACTCCTCCACTTGCACCTGGCTGGATGACCTTGAGCAAGCCGTAGCTCTGATAAGAGCTGTTCTTGAAAAAGGGCAGTTTCTGTCAGAGCTCTCTCAGGCCCACCTGCCTCACAGGGTGTCTATTGTGGGGAGGGGAAGGGAAAGGAGTTTGTAAGCCGCTCTGAGACTCCTTCGGGTAGTGAAGGGCGGGGTATAAATCCAATCTCTTCTTCTTCTTTTACCTCACAGGGTGTCTGTTGTGGGGAAGGGAGGGGAAAGGAGTTTGTAAGACGCTCTGAGACTCCATCGGGTAGAGAAAGGCAGGGTATGAATCCAATGTCTTCTTCTTCAGTCACAAGTTCTCTCACAGCTGTTCTCTCAAGAGCAGTTTCTGTCAGAGCTCTCTCAGCCCCACCTACCACACATGGTGTCTGTTGTGGGGAGGGGAAGGGAAAGGAGTTTGTAAGCCGCTCTGAGACTCCCTTGGGTAGTGAAGGGTGGGGTATAAATCCAATCTCTTCTTCTTCAGTCACAAGTTCTCTCACAGCTGTTCTCTCAAGGGCAGTTTCTGTCAGAGCTCTCTCAGCCCCACCTACCTCACAGGGTGTCTGTTGTGGGGAAGGGAGGGGAAAGGAGTTTGTAAGCTGCTCTGAGACTCCTTCAGGTAGAGAAAGGTGGGGTATAAATCCAATCTCTTCTTCTTCAGTCACAAGTTCTCTCACAGCTGTTCTCTCAAGAGTATCATTCATTCATTCATTCATTCATTCATTCATTCATTCATTCATTCATTCATTCATTCATTCATTCATTCATTCATTCATTCATTCATTCATTCATTCATTCATTCATTCAACAGGTGAACTCCACCTGTTCCAACCATCAAATGTCCTTGCTATGATTTGACCTTGTTGAAAACTGGAAGCGATGGAGGTTGTCAGCTGGCTTATCTTTCGTCCTGTGCATTGACAAGAAATGCTCTGGCAATTATTGCTGTTTTGGAAACCTAGGATGGACCACCCACTCTTAACTGGATGAATCTTTGAAGTTTGTATTTCACGATTTCCCATGAAGAAGCTGGTGGCTGGTGAAACAGGCATTGTAGCTGGCCTGCTGTAGTCGTGTTTGTGACTGTGGAGTCGTGTTTGTGAGCTTTGTTGAAGCACAGAACGGAAGATAAATCGGCTGACAACCTCAGTCGTTTCCAGTTTTCAACAAGGTCAGATCATAGCAAGGACATTTGATGGTTGGAATAGGTAGAGTTCACCTGTTGAACGAATAAATGTGACTGCATCAGCACTTTAAAGGTAAAGGTTTCCCTTGCTTGAAGGCCAGTCGAATCCGACT
>NW_015165856.1:551135-557912 GCF_001447785.1 Gekko japonicus | reverse complement strand
TTGCTGTCAAACTGCTAGGTTGGCAGGAGCTGGGGCCAGAGTCGGGAGCTCACTCTGTCACGCGACACTCGGGTCTCGCACTGCCGACCGACAGACCTTCCAGTCTGCAGCTCAGCATCTTAACCTTAAAAGACTGTTGAATCGTTGGAACATAGAAATTGAGATATTAAATGCATTACACAAATTCAGTTGAGTAATTTTTCCATGGTGTTTATATTTTGTCTGACAGCCTTACCCGTGATATCTCTACTTTTGAAGCCTCCAAGTGACAGATGGAGCTCTCCTAAGATTACAGTTGATCTCCAGGCAACAGAGATCAGTTCCCTTGGAGAAAATGGGCACTTTGGAAGGTGGGATCTATGGCATTAAATCCCACTGAATTCCCTCAGCATTGAACTGGATGGCTGAGATAAGAACAATTCCCCATCAACCTAGTGTGGCCAAGCTCCAAGTGGAACCTGGAGATATCCCAGAATTACGGTTGATCCCACATGAAGCTGCCTTCTACTGGAACAGACCATTGGTTAAAGAAAGGTTAAAGCGCTTGGGGCTCTTTAGCTTGGAGAAACGACGGCTGAGGGGTGACATGATCGAGGTTTATAAGATTATGCCTGGGATAGAGCAGGTAGAGAAAGAGGTACTTTTCTCCCTTTCTCACAAGACAAGAACTCGTGGGCACTCCATGAAATTGCTGAGCAGTCGGGTTAGAACGGATAAAAGGAAGTCCTTCTTCACCCAAAGAGTGATGAACACATGGAATTCATTGCCACAGGAGGTGTTGGTGGCTACAAGCAGGGATGGCTTCAAAAGGGAATTAGATAAGCATATGGAGCAGAAGTCCATCAGTGGCTATTAGCCACAAGGTATAGATAGAAACTCTCGGTCTGGGGCAAGGAATGTTCTGTATTCTTGGTGCTGGGGGGGGGCAACAGTGGGAGGACTCCTAGTTTCCTGGCCCCGCTGGTGGACCTCCTGATGGCCCCTGGTATTTTTGGCCACTGTATGACAGAGTGTTGGACTGGATGGGCCACTGGCCTGATCCAACATTGGCTTCTCTTATGTTCTTACTGTTAGATCGCGCTAACAAGGAGTTGGAGAGTGATTTCAGCAATAAGTGATTCAGCTTTATTTGAAGTAACGAACAAGCACTTAAACGCATTCATAACCAGAACAAGAAACAACTGGGAGCTAGGCTCCTTTTAAACATTCCCGGGCTAACATAGCCACACCTATTTACAACAATCAACCAATGGGGTTGTAGGAATAAAGTCCAATGAGCTTGCTTCCCTCGCAGGGGACAGTGATAGTTCTGATTGGTCGCTGTTACGGAGCGACCAATAGGAGTCCCGTTTAGAGGAGCCTTTGCTCGGCTCAAGCTTAACATGGAATGTCAATGGAGTGATTGACATAACATGTTCAATACATTACACTTACGTTCTTATGGTCCATCAGGGCTCATTTGATGTTCTTAAAACGCCACAAGAGTTTGATCCTAACCAGGACTGCAGCAGGGCAATCTAGTTTCGTCTGCCATTTTTAGTGCCAAAACAGCTGTGGGGGGCGGCGGCCATTTTTGGAGCTTGATAAAGGTCAGGGGAGTGAGGGGTAAGTGGGCCTCAGCCAGCCACGCTGAGGGCTCTCGTGACATTTTAAAAACACCTCAAAATGGCGAGGGTGTCCCCGTGGGGGCCACGCGTTCCCTCTAAACTGAGTTAGTGTGTGGTAGCTCACAGTTTTCCAGCCTCCGGCTCACACATTTTTGCCTTAGCCCGGGAAGGAGGGCTCCAGAGCAAACTGATTTATGCAGCAGCCAAATCGCTCGCTCACAACTTGAATGTCAGGAGCTCACAAAGCAGAATGAGGGAGGATTGATGCCATCCCGTCTAGTTTGGCCCCAAGACTCTAGATGTGACACCCCCCTGCCTTGCTAGCACAAGGCCTGCTCTGCTAAGAATTGCATAACAAAATTGGGATGGCGACTGTGTGTTACAAAACCGGATTGCAAAGTCAGTCTCAAACACAGCAGTAAGAAAGCTGGTCTAAACATTGTGATCACGAGGATGATTAGTCTGCAAGTAAATTTTTTTCACAGGGCAGTCACCTGTCACTCAAGGGCCTCTTCTTGCCTTCTGTGTACATGAATTAGTCTGCATTCATGAAATCAATCAGGCGGAGTTGGGGAAAGTCAGAAGAGCCCTGCTGGATCAGACCAGTGAGGGTCCATCCAGTCCAGCTTCCCGTCTCACACAGTGGCCAGCCAGTTCCTCTGGAGGGCCAACAACAGGGCAGAGAGGCCGAAGCCTTCCCCTGATAAGAACAACAGAAGAGCCCTGCTGGATCAGACCAGTGAGGGTCCATCCAGTCCAGCCTCCCGTCTCACACAGGGGCCAGCCAGAAAAGTGAAATTGCCCAGAAAACGCCCCGAAAACAATCAGCGCAAAAGAGAAAACCGAAGCGGCCACAAAAGGAGAGAAGAAGCTAAGTGCTTGTAGTGTATTCAGATGCTGCCCTGAATGCACGGGGATGAAGTGTGAATCATCCCATAGAGAAGCTATGCTAAGCTTCAGACGTCGGCTAGGATTCGCGCCGAAAGTATTATGTCCAATCACATTTGAACTGTCTGTGGTGGGAACGTTTGTGATTGGGCTATTATGCGAACAACCTGATAGGTTGGAACTTGTATAGTAGGTGTGGCTACATTAGCCCGGAATGTTTAAATACCGAGCAGCTGCAATGGAAAGCTGTTCGGGCTATGAGGAGTTGTACCGTGTTGGAGAAGTCGATTATCGAGCTGAATAAACCTGAGTTTTGCTGAAATCACTCTCTGACTTATTGTTAAGCGCCGGACTTAACACCGCCGCTGCCAGATCGGGCCCCGGGGGGAACCCCAGCCCCAAAGCACGTGACGTGCACGTCACCCGGAAGTGACACGACCACGCCGGGCACGCTGGGAGCGGGGGCACGGTCATCCCAGGGAAAACTCTATGGTTTTCCCTCAGATGGTCGTGCGCCCGCCCCCAGCGTGCCCGGTGTGGTCGCGTCATTTCCGGGTGATGTGGTTGCGGTGCGTGCACGCAAAGCGCGTGCGCATACACTCCCAGAGCAGCGCTGGAGTCCCCCGCTCCAGTGCCGCTTCAGACTTGGCAATCCTAATAAGAACATCAGAAGAGCCCTGCTGTATCAGACCAGTGGTCCATCTATTCCAGCATCCTGTCTCACACAGGGGCAAAACAGTTCCTCTGGAGGGCCAACAACAGGGCAGAGGGGTTGAGGCCTTCCCCTGCTAAGAACATAAGGAGAGCCCTGCTAGATCCAACCAGTGAGAGTCCATCTAGCCCATCATCCTGTCTCACACAGGAACCAACCTGTTCCTCTGGAGGGCCAAGAACAGGGCAGAGAGGCCAAGGCCTTCCCCTGATAAGAACATCAGAAGAGCCCTGCTGGATCAGACCAGTGGTCCATCTAGTCCAGCGTCCCGTCTCACACAATGGCTAACCAGTTCCTCTGGAGGGCCAACAACAGGGCAGAGAGGCCAAGAACATCAGAAGAGCCCTGCTGGATCAGACCAGTGGTCCATCTAGTCCAGCGTCCCGTCTCACACAATGGCTAACCAGTTCCTCTGGAGGGCCAACAACAGGGCAGAGAGGCCAAGAACATCAGAAGAGCCCTGCTGGATCAGACCAGTGGTCCATCTAGTCCAGCGTCCCGTCTCACACAATGGCTAACCAGTTCCTCTGGAGGGCCAACAACAGGGCAGAGAGGCCAAGAACATCAGAAGAGCCCTGCTGGATCAGACCAGTGGTCCATCTAGTCCAGCATCCTGCCTCACAAAGTGGCCAACCAGTTCCTTTGAAGGGCCAACAACAGGGCAGAGAAGCCGAGGCCTTCCCCTGATGTTGCCTCCTGGCTCTGGGATTCAAAATGTGGAGGTTACCCTCAGTCACCAGGCTAGTAGTCATTGATAAGACTTTATCCTCCTTGAATCTATCTAATCCCCTTTTAAAGCTGTCCATTCCTGTGGCCATCACCACATCCTCTGACAGCGAATGCCACAGCTGAATGACTCTCTGTGTAAAGTAGTATTTCCTGTTGTCCATGCTGAACCTACTGCCCATCTGTTTCATTGGCTGTCCTGCTGTAGTGACCATGGAGCAGCTTTATCATTAACCCTGATCATTTCACCCTAGTTCGTCTGCCCACAATTAACCACCATTAGGCATTTGTGGGGGGGTTCTTCGCCTGGCCCCCAGGAAGAGATTGCTACTCTTCCTAGGAGAGAGACTTACCCAGGACATAGGTTTGCTGAGAAATCCCTGGAGATTTGGGAGTGGAGCCTGGGGAGGACAGGGTTTGAGGAGAGAAGGGGCATCAGTGGGAGAACTGGGTTTGATTCCCCACTCCTCCACTCGCAGCTGCTGGATGACCTTGGGCAAGCCATAATCCTGTCAGAGCTGTCCTTGAAAAAGAGCCGTTTCTGTCAGAGCTCTCTCAGCCCCACCTACCTCACAGGGTGTCTGTTGTGGGGAGGGGAAGGGAAAGGAGTTTGTAAGCTGCTCTGAGACTCTCTTGGGTAGTGAAGGGTGGGGTATAAATCCAATCGTCTCCTCCTCCTCCTCTCCCAGAAACCTTTTGACTTCCTTCCAATCATCTGCTGGTCTCCTTCCCCCGTGAACTGTCACCCTATCTAGCCATGAACCATATTTATCTACTTATTTATTTACTTATCTCTCTCACTTGACACCAATGGGGACCCAAAGTGGGTTACATCCTCCTCCTCTCTTTCGTTTTATCCTCACAGCAACCCTGTGAGGTAGGTTAGGCTGAGAGAGTGTGACTGGCACAAGGTCACTAAAGATCGACAGCCAAATGCCCAATATTTATTTACACCCTTTATACCTTGCCTTTCTCTCCGGTGGCGACCCAAAGCTGCTTATGTAATTCTGCTCTCCTCCATTTTATCCTCATAAGAACCCACGGAGGTGGGTTAGGCTGGGAGTGTGGGATCAGACCAAGGCCACCCAGCAAGCTTCCACGGCAGAGTGAGGATTCGAACTTGGTTCTCCCAGATCCTAGTCCAAAACTCTAACCACTCGATCACGCTGAATCTCAACTGTGAGTATATTTGGAGTGGGGATGGGCACAAACCAGCCAACAAACTAAAGTTTGTCACAAATTTTGGGCAGTGCATGGTTCGCAAAGTGATGTTCGCAAACTGAGGAGCCGCCACGAACTTCCACACAGTTTGATGGCGTTCATGGCGTTTAGATAGGGACTCTCAGGTTGGGGCAAGTGATGCACTGTATTCTTGGTGCTTGGGGGTGGGGAAACAGTGGGAGGGCTTCTAGTGTCCTGGCTCCACTGATGGACCTCCTGATGGCACCTGTTTTTTTGGCCACTGTGTGACAGAGTGTTGGACTGGATGGGCCATTGGCCTGATCCAACATTGGCTTCTCTTATGTTCTTATGGTGGTTCGTGAAGAGCAGAAAACCATTTACACCTCTGCTTTCTGCTGTTCACAAAAAACAGCTGTTTTAAATGGTTCAGAGCCATTTATACCCCTGCTCCCTGCTGCTTTTCGCGGGGAGCAGAAAGCAGGGGTTTAAACTTTAAAAGGCTCATGAACTGATACGAATTGGTTCGGTTCACGAACCGGCCTTTCGGCTCATGATTCAGTTCACGGTCGGCAAAAATGCGGTTTGTGCCCATCCCTAATTTGGAGACCGGCACTCGCTACTGACCTGCTGGCCTCTTGCCGAGGACACGGAGGACTCAAAGTCATAGCGGCCTGAACGCTGTGAAATGCGACCGCACAGCCTGACACGACAGCTCGGTTGCCTTTTCAAGTGTTGACCCAGATCTCCAAACACCAGCAGGACAAACTTTGCCTTTGTCCCTCGGGGGGGAAAGAAAGAGCCTGCTTAGTAAGCGAACACAAAGCACCGTGCAGTGGAGAAAGCACGTGCAAGGTTAGCTGAGGACACAGCCCGGGGCTCTCTGTCTCAGCAACCTGCTTCTCCAGCTTTTCTGCCGATCACATGGCTTTCAAGTTGAGACGTTGTTATGGGATGTTTTGCATCTCCCGGGAGAGGAGGACCTTTCCTGGAGGAAATGGGCTGGGGGCAGGTTTGCCGGCCTCCAGGTGGAGCTCTGTTGCTACCGTGTTTCCCCGAAAATAAGACACTGTCTTATATTTATTTTTTCTCAAGAAGACACACTAGGGCTTATACCACAAATGCATAGAAATCCTGCTAGGGCTTATTTTTGGGGTAGGTCTTATTTTCGGGGAAACAGGGTATTACAACTGTTCTCTGGGCAACAAAGATGGAGAAAATGGCCGCTTTGAAGGTGGGCACGATGGCATAATAACCCACGGAAGTCCCTCCCCTCCCCAAACCCCACCCTCCTCAGACTCCACCCCCAAAATCTCCATGTTTTCCCAACATGGAGCCGGTAACTCTTGGTCATCGGGGGTGGGGGGACATCTTGGTGAAGGGGGGACATCTTGTCAGCAACCTGTTGCCTATTCTTTGGACTTCTGGGATTATTGCTCTTAGAGCTAAGAGTGTATTATGTCATCTGAAAATTTAATATACTTAGGTAGGGTCAGGGGTCATTTTGTAGAAAAAGAGGTGCAGGAGCTCGTTAGCATAACTCATTAGCATAACCTGTTTGCATAGGCCACACGCCCTGGCATTATCGGAAGTGTGTCAGAAGGCAACACCCACCGCTCAGGCTCCACTGGACCGTTTTGGATTGCTAGCTATTGGGGGGGGGGG
>NW_015165856.1:549978-550580 GCF_001447785.1 Gekko japonicus | reverse complement strand
GGGGAACGGCGAGTAGCTGATTTCTCTTATCTTGGGAAAGCAGCTGTAATTCTGGGAGATCTCCGGCCATCACCTGGAGACTGGCAACCCTAGGGCAGGGGCTCCCCATCCCCGATTAGGGGAATCGCAAGCTTAGTGCCCTGCATGGCTCTCTGCCCCTGCCCATGATGAACAAAGTGTCAGGTTCCGCGCAGGCTGGGGGGGGGGGTCGGCTGGGTGGCAGGATGAGTCCAGGTCAGGGACGGGGGCCAGGTAACAGGAGTCGCCTCAGACTTCGCTCCGGAGGTTCCAACACCTTCCCGTCAGCGGCCTTCACCTGACCAGCGTGTCTGAGTGGATGAGGCTCGCCAGGGGTAATTTCGTAGAAAAAGAGTCGCAGGAACTCATTAGCCTAACTCATTAGCATAACTCATTTGCATATGCCACACCCCCTGACATCACCGGACGTGTGTCAGAAGGCAACACCCATCGCTCAGGCTCCACTGGACTGTTTTGGATTGCTAGCTATTGGGGGGGGGGACGTGCAGATCTGTCCTCGCAGAGGAGGGAGAGCTTGTACCTGAATAAAACTTGGTCTTAAACGTGCCACTGGACTGTTTTGG
>NW_015165856.1:537440-549960 GCF_001447785.1 Gekko japonicus | reverse complement strand
CGCCTGAGGGCTCGTGGGAGCATGGGGCGGGGCTTGTTGCATGTGCCCGCCCCCTGGGCTCCTTACTGCCGGAGCTCCGCTCCTGTGCGCTCTGGCAGGAAATGACCCCTGACTTGCACCTGGGTCTCCCTTATTACACCCTTTCGCCAGGTGTCAGCAAATCCTCCCTGGCGTCTCCTTGTTCTGCCTTTATTGCCCCTCGCCGCCTCCCTTGTCTCGCCACCCATGTTTTAAAGTAACAGAGCCATGGGGCTGCAGCTAGGGACAATGTTCCCTCTAAGCTGTGGAGTCTTGTAAGCAAAAATGCTACTTTGTGAGCTACTGGCATGAAAGTGGTGAGCGAGCGATTTGGCTGCTGCATAAATTAGTTTGCTCTGGAGCCATCCTTCCTGAGCGAAGACAAAAACGTGTGAGCCAGAGGCTAAAAAACTGTGAGCTAGCTCACACTAACTCAGCTTAGAGGGAACACTGGCTAGGGATTCCTGGCCCCACAGTGAACTTCCCCCATCCTTCCTTCTCTCGGTCGGCTCCCTGCCGTCATACGGCGATGGGGCAGCAGCGGGAAGAGGGCAGCCAGAGACAGGCCTGCCCCCGGGAGCGGCAGAGGCTGTGGGGGCTGGAGAAGCAGCCACTCAAGGCGGTCCCGAGCAGTGCAGAGGTGCGAAGAGCCGCCAGGGGAGGAGGAGGCTAGAAGCCAGGGCCCCGGCCAAGTGCCCCATCCTCTGTCCTGAAGGGAAGTTCTTGTCTGAGTTTAATTTTGCCGCGTGCTGCTTCTGTGGGTGGGACTCATCCAACGCAGGCAACGCAGCCACCAATGGATGGAGGCCCCGTGTGAGTGACATATCAGAGGGCCAACTGATTCGGGAGCGTGTCGAATGTTCTGGAGAGAGTCCACTACCAAAACAGCTTTATATATAAGGAGAGATTGTATTACTCTGGTCCCGTCCACACGAGGGGATTTGGGCCAGTTGCGGCCCAGTTCGGGGGCGGATCAAAGCAGCGCGATCACACCACAACATCTGGGAAGCGTCCTGCTTCCGTGCCCGAACTGGCCCTTCCCCGCCCAAATCCGCCACAAACTGAACCACCTACCTTGGTGGTTCAACTTGTAGGTGCGCTTCAAGCCGGGCGTTTGATCGCCGGCGCTTCCTTGCGCCGGCTCAACCCCGGCCCGGAGCCGAACTGCGCATGCTCGGACATGCGCAGTTCGGCCTCCAAGGCGCACGGAACGCTGTTACCTTCCCACCGAAGTGGTACCTATTTATCTACTTGCAATTTCTTGCTTTCAAACTGCTAGGTTGGCAGGAGCTGGAACTAGAGACAGGAGCTCACTCCATCTTGCAGTACCCGGGTCTTGAACTGCTGAACTACTGACCTTCCACAGCCTGCAGTTCAGCGTCTTAACCACTTGAGCCACCGCACTTGAGTCACCACTGATGAGATTAATCAGGGATAAAACAATGTAGTTTGGGAACACTGCATAGAGTTCCCAGGAGTGGATAAAAAAGACTGGAGCTTCTCTTCTGGATGAAAAGTCCAATTTGGGTTGGGTTCTTGATTGCTTCTCCAGTGGTTGAAGGATGAATGGCTTGCTAATTTAAACTAATCAAAACGGAAACAATACTGCTTGATGATCCACCTGGCCCTGAGGTGTGGGAAAGGAGCAGAAGCCAGGACTTTGCATTCTGAAGGAAATGTGAGGTGGAAAGATGAGGTCAGGTTGATAGGGTTAGTGACAGAGACCGAAAGAAGTAGCGCTGGGGCAAGGCAAGTCCATTGTCCGGAGTATGCAGATGTCAGCGGGGGGGGAGGAGTCGCAGTTGTCAGAGCAAGATCTCTTGTGCTTTCCAGGGTCACTTCCTAGGCATGAATCAGGGGTCATTTCCTGCAGGAGCGCACAGGAGCGGAGCTCCGGCAGTAAAGAGCCCAGGGGGTGGGCACATGCAACAAGCCCCACCCCCTGCTCCCAGCAACCCTCAGTCAGAGCAAAAAGCAGCCAGGTAAGCTGCAGAACACCCCCCCCCCGGCCCCCCTGTCCAAAACAGTCCAGTGGCACCTTTAAGACCAAGTTTTATTCAGGTACAAGCTCTCCCTCCTCTGTGAAGATAGATCTGCGTGTCCCCCTCCCCCAATAGCTAGCAATCCAAAACAGTCCAGTGGAGCCTGAGCAGTGGGTGTTGCCTTCTGACACACTTCCGGTGGTGTCAGGGGGTGTGGCATATGCAAATGAGCTATGCTAATGAGTTATGCTAATGAGCTCCTGCACCTCTTTTTCTACGCAATGACCCCTGGGCATGATCATGGGGCCTGCCAATCCTGGCATCCATCTCTGTGTCCACTTATGTCAAGATCAGTGTTCCCTCTAAGCTGAGTGAGTGTGAGCCAGCTCACATTTTTTTTAGCCTCCGGCTCACACATTTGTGTCTCATCTCAGGAAGGATGTGGCTCCAGAGCAAACTAGTTTAGGCAGCAGCCAGATCGCCCGCTCACAACTTTAATGCCCAGTAGCCCACAAAGTAGAATTTTTGTTCACAAGACTCCACAGCTTAGAGGGAGCACTGCCTCCAAAGAATACCAGGGCAGGGACGTGCAGGCAGGCAATATCAAGCCACCTCTCTGAAACGTCCTAGCCCACTAAGGTCGCCAGAGGTCACCATGACTTCCAGGCATGCAAGCACATACACGCACGCACTCAAAACACTCACCCCAAAAAGGAAATAATTTAGGAGACTCGGTGTACATGGGCTGAAATGGGTGGGAACCCTCAGATCTTATCGTGGTACAACATGAGAGAAGCAAACTGACTCACGGTTTGAAATGCACAAAACCAATTATGCGCCCGTAAATCCCTAATATCCATCACGCCTCCGGCAAAGGCTGGGCTTCTCGGTTGATGGATGGCTCTCGCTATGCTTATTAAGCTGGCAGCCGGGGCGGAAAAGCCCAGGTTGTCCTGCCAAGGGAGGGTGGCAGGAAATCCACGGCTTTCCCCGGTCGAACATCTGGCGAGGTGAGCAACAGCTGAGTCAGCAGCGGGCAAGCAGGCATACGGACAGGTCTGGCATTGTGGCTACGAGACCAAACTGGGAGCTGAGAGGTCCCAGATTCAAATCTAACCTCTGTTAAAGAGAGAGAGAGAGAGAGAGAGAGAAATAGGTGGTCATTGGCACGCTTCTGTCTCAGTCTCACCTCCCCACTTTGCGATGTGTGATAATAATCTGGGCCTACCATACAAGGAAGTTGTGCAGGTTATACCAACATACTACGTTTTTAATCCAAAAAGCGCTATATATATATATATATGCTAAGAGTTGTTAAGAGCTTTAAAGTGCTTATAATAAGTGATTCCATTCCATTTACCATAATTGTTATAGCTACAATTCTTCCATCTTCTGAGCCATATATCAATTGTGAATGCAAATATTCTTTTGCATAGATTACCATTCCTCTTTTTTTTACTTTGTCTGCAGCTATAAATGCTTTTCCTAATTTTTTGCGTTGCAGATATTTATTCTCTTCTTCTTTTATATGAGTCGCCTATAAACAAACTATGTCTGCTTTAGTTTTGTTTAGTTGATAAAAACTTCTATTTATTTTTTTGGGTCCATTTAAGCCGGTCACATTTATTGAGATAATCTTTAAGTTTCTATTTGCCATTATTTTTGTTTTTGCTGCCCATGTTTTGGTTCCTGTTCTGATATCTAGTTTGCATTCGGAATTGTGTTTTGGTTATAGGTTTTTTTCCTTGTCTTTTCTTTCTTCCTTCCTTATCAGCATCTTTTTCCTTTACATATTCAAAGTCTGTTTCTCCTTGATTTTCTCCTGGTCTTTCTTCTTGTCCTTCAGCATATTCTCCTTCTTCTTCTTCCTCTTCAAGCGGCGCGGCAAGCGTTTTGCATTTGTGCGCATGTACAGTTCCGCGGAGCAGCACTGCTTTCAGTTACGTGTTTGTGCGCATGCGCACTGGGGCATCAAACCCGGTTCTCCCAGATTAGAGTCCGCGCACTTAACCACTACACCAAACCAAGAGGAAGCAGACAGGGATGGAAAGAGAAGGTCAAGGGTAGACAATTGGCAGATCCTCCAAGGGTCAAAACAGGAAAGGGTGGAGAGATGTCTTGAAGAGTTGTTATCAGCAGTGACCGTCAGTGACCTCGCTCCACTTTTCCCGTGAGGAAAGTTGGTTAGGAACTTAGCAAAGCTCTGCAGAGGATTGTGGGCTTTCTAGAAAAAACTGTCATAACCTGGTGAGCCCAGAGAAAGATGTGGGTGCTTTTGAGTGAGCACCGTATCAACCATTTCTCAGGAGGGTGGTCAGTTATGGCTCGGAGAATCCCTGGAGATTTAGGGGGTGGAGCCTGGGGAGGGCGGGGTTTGGGGAGGGGGAGGGACCTCAGTGGTGCATCATTCCATAAAGCCCGCCCTCCAAAACAGGTATTTTTTCTAGGGGAACTGATCTCTGTCACCTGGAGATTACTGGCAATTCCGAGGCAACCCCGGGCCCTACCTGGAGGTTGGCAACCCACTCTGTACAGCTGGGAGGTGGGCCACGTAAACCTGAAATGAGCAGCCACCAAATGCTAGGCCCTTCTCCGGATTCCAGTAGGGAATGGAGCTTCTCTGCCTCTCTTCCAACACACCTTCTAGGAGTAGTAGAAGAAGAAGAGATTGGATTTATATCCCGCCCTTCACTACCCGAAGGAGTCTCAGAGCGGCTTACAAACTCCTTTCCCTTCCCCTCCCCACAACAGCCACCCTGTGAGGTAAAAGAAGAAGAAGAGATTGGATTTATATCCCGCCCTTCACTACCCGAAGGAGTCTCAGAGCGGCTTACAAACTCCTTTCCCTTCCCCTCCCCACAACAGCCACCCTGTGAGGTAAAAGAAGAAGAAGAGATTGGATTTATATCCCGCCCTTCACTACCCGAAGGAGTCTCAGAGCGGCTTACAAACTCCTTTCCCTTCCCCTCCCCACAACAGACACCCTGTGAGGTAGGTTGGGCTGAGAGAGCTCTGACAGAAACGGCTCTTTTTCAAGAACAACTTTTATCAGAACTACGGCTTGCCCGAGGTCATCCAGTAGGTGCAAGTGGAGGAGTGGGGAATCAAACCCGGTTCTCCCAGATCAGAGTCCTGGTAGATGCTGCCACCACCAAAAAGGGCAGGCAGTGCGTCGCATCACTCCTGGTTGCCAGTCATTGGCTTGCATGCCCAAGAGGGCAATATTGGCTAGAAGCAGCTCCTGCCACAGACTTACAAGTCCTCTTTTAAAGTCTCTGAATATGCGCTTAACTGCTTAGCTTGACTGGGTAAGTACTTCTGGGCAATCGATCGCGTTTTTCTTCTGCCCCACCTCTTTCGCTCAACAATTTACGCGCATGGGAGGCGTCCCTCCCGCTCGCTTTTCCCGTTCCACGGAATATGGTAGGGAGCGTCTTTTCTTTCAAAAATAGTTTCTCAGTTGACTCACGTTCATAGTTGGTCTTCCGACCCCGCTTCTTTCATCATTTTTCACGCCCGATCTCCTGCGCTTGACCCGGTTAGCTTCAGTTGTACCATTCGGTCTCTTGGCTGGAAAAACCACTGGAGCAAAGGGGCGCCTCGATTTTCTGGCATTCCGCCATCGAAGAGGCTACCCCCTCAAAGCTCCTTGGACAGGGTCCCTTCACCGGGCCCCTGGGGGGGGGTTACGAGCCTGCTCGCCCCCTCCTTCCGCCGAAGCACGGAGACATCCCCGGGAGGTCCGGGAGATGAGTCCGCAAGCGTGCCGCCATCAACTGGAAGTCCCAAGTCCTCTTTTCATGGGTTGCAAGGACAATAGGTTTCCAGGAAAGACTGGGCCCCGTGGGCATGCGAGTCATCCTCTTTCGTCCCTTAGGTGCCCAGATTGGCAGGTGAATGGGGGGGGGGGCAGATGGCTAGGTAGCTGAGAGATTGGCATCGCCGGCCAGGAACAGCAGCAGCACTTTTCTTTCTCCTCTGCCTTCTCCCACTCGACTGTGGCGCAGAGCCAACTGGGGGGAGGGGCTCAGCGTTTTGGAGCAGGAAGGCATTGGGAGGCCTCGGAGAGGTTCCCCTTCCAGCTGTCTTTCCATTGAGTGCATTTTTAATCTTGCTAATCTTCACAAGAGTTTGGGGTTTTAGTTTAGTGTGGTTTGCTTTTCTTTATCCCTAGTTGTAGTCCCTCCCCTATATTTCTTTGAGTTCAGGGAGGCGTAAATGTGAGGGTAGCTCTCTCCCCGGCCTTCCTCTGTCAGCTCGCAGCCCAGGCAGGAAACTGGGGCTGAAAGCCACCAAATTTGCTAGGGTTGCCAGCTCCGGGTTGGGAAATACCTGGAGATTTTGAGAGTGGGGGAGTGAGGAAGGCAGGCGAGGGGAGGGGCACAATGCCATAGAGTCAGGTGAATTCTAGCTTTGCCCAGAGGTACTCCGATATCTTTAATGAGAACTGAGCTGGGACTTCCCTCTGTGAAGGCCCCGGTGTCAGGGTCCTTAGTCAGGTTATGCAACACAGGGCTTCATGAGAAGATAACTGTTTATTGGTAGAACCAGTACTAGAGACACGTGTACAGCTTGTGTTAGAAATGGCTGCTAATACTAGGGCCTCTGACTTATACTAGAATCAAACATCCCCCCTGTAAGCATGAGCCAATGGATACATCTCGCGCGCGGGGATAAAGCAAGCAAGCAAAGCCAAAGCCGTTAACCTTCCCAGCTGGGTAAAACTGCAGCTGTAGCATCTACAAGGTCACGCATGATAGCAAAACAGTTGGTGAGCCAGGGAGAGCTGAGACAGACAACGGGAGGGCCCCCCTCCACATTCCAGACCTATGACAGGGCTACCTGACATCGGGCACACCGGGCGGTTATAAAACACTGGAAAAAGAACACACCTCCGAGCGCCAATCCTATAAGCCGTCAATCAGACAACTTCCATTTTGGTAAAGATCCTAGCCGTTCTAACTTCTTTAATATGATCATTCAAACATATACTATTCCAGATGGCCTTCTCAGGGTTTCAGCTGAGAATTCACATCTTAGGGGCTGGATATACAAGGCTGATGCACTGATCAATCATTCTCTAATTCTGAAATCTAAAGTGGCTCCCTGGTATATATATTGCACATTTGAACACCGCCGGATGAATTACCTAGTTAATATCCCCAGGGGTCATTTCGTAGAAAAAGAGGTGCAGGAGCTCATTAGCATAACTTATTTGAATATGCCACACCCCCTGACATCACCGGAAGTGTGTCAGAAGGCAACACCCACCACTCAGGCTCCACTGGACTCTTTTGGATTGCTAGCTATGGGGGGGGGGAAACGTGCAGATCTCCCCTCACAGAGGAGGGAGAGCTTGTACCTGAATAAAACTTGGTCTAAAAGGTGCCACTGGACTGCTTTGGGCCAGGGGGGGCTCTGTAACTTACCTAGCTGCTTCTTGCTCTGACTGAGGGCTGCTGGGAGCAGGGGGCGGGGCTTGTTGCATGTGCCTGCCCCCTGGGCACCTTACTGCCGGAGCTCTGCACCTGTGCGCTCCTGCAGGAGATGACCCCTGAATATATCGAATTATGACCTCAGTGTGTCCTTTACAGCTTTGCGATTCCAAACTATGAAAACAGCCCTTTTGGCTGGCCGTTATTCGCGTACTCCAAAAGAGCAATGTCCCTGCATTTGTGGTTTGCCAGAGGTGGAGGATATTCCTCACTACATGCTCTATGGTCCGCTTTACAGCACTCAGAGAGAGAAATTTTCCGCAGGGATTCTATTAGGAATGCAAGGGCACTCCCAGAAACCAAGACGTTTGCGTTCCCGCCGTCAATGATGCTTATCTATCTCATAGAGTTCCCCTGTCTGCTTTAGCAGCATCTAAGATTAGATCTAAGGGGCAGGCTACTTGATGGTGATCAAACCTGTCTTATTCTTCTTTTATCACGGACTAGTAGTTAATTCTAACCCGGTCGCTAAGGTTGTATTTTAACGTTTTTAACGCTTTATGAATGCGCTGCTGTATTTTGTAACGGCCAATGGCTAAATACAATAAATTACTTGACTTGACTACCATAGAGTCTGCTGGAAGTGGAGGAGTGTACGCTGTCCCCTGCCTTAGCCTTCAGAGACAGCACCATAGATTTTGCAACAGGTGGAAGGGTCAGGACACACACTGAGCATCTTTTCCTTCTTGCTGTCTGATACTGTCCCTTTGAAGTAGAATGCTATTCTTAGGGACAAGACCAGGGGTCATTTCCTGCAGGAGCGCACAGGAGTGGAGCTCCGGCAGTAAGGAGCCCAGGGGGCGGGCACATGCAACAAGCCCCGCCCCCTGCTCCCAGCAGCCCTCAGTTGGGCCACGAGGAGCAAGAAGCAGCCTGGTAAGTTGCAGGGCCCCCCCCGGCCCACCTTCAGGTACAAGCTCTCCCTCCTCTGCGAGGACAGATCTGTGCATCCCCCGCAATAGCTAGCAATCCAAAACAGTCCAGTGGAGCCTGAGTGCTGGGTGTTGCCTTCTGACACACTTCCGGTGATGTCAGGGTGTGTGGCATATGCAAATAAGTTATGCAAATAAGTTATGCTAATGAGCCCCTGCACCTCTTTTTCTACGAAATGACCCCTGGACAAGAGTACCTTCCTTCTGGCTTGTCACTTTCTCTCTCTCCCACACACAAAGAAGGAGCGCTCGCTCCCCACCTTTGCCGCCATGGATGCAGGACAGGCATTCTCCATTCTCCCACCGTTGTAACTGATCTCCAGATGTTATGTATCGTGATGGAACCATACTTGCGAAAGGGCTCGCCAGCGAACATGCGGAATAGTGCAGCTTGGAGCGCATCACAATAGAAGGCTTGGATCCTAGAATGAACCAATAGATTGATCTGGATCCTAGTAGTAGCCAATTGGTCAGCAATACTCTGTAAATAGCCTATCGTGCGATGTGGGGTGTGTGTTGGGTGTGGTGTGTTTCATGAATATAACCCTGACCCTGCAACTTTGTCTTAGCTTTGAGCTGAAACTACTTAATAAACATGAGCTAATCACTCTACGCGTCTGAACCCAGTACATTTCACCAGATGAAGAAGAAGAAGAAGAAGAAGAAGAGATTGGATTTATACCCCGCCCTTCACTACCCAAAGGTGTCTCAGAGTGGCTTACAAACTCCTTTCCCTTCCCCTCCCCACAACAGACACCCCGTGAGGTAGGTGGGGCTGAGAGAGCTCTTTTTCAAGAACAGCTCTTATCAGAGCTACAGCTTGCCCAAGGTCATTGTTAAGTCGCTCACTTAACAAAGCAGTCGGAGAGTGATTCAGCAAGAACACAACTTTATTCTTCAACTCGAACACAAACTCCAACATGGATCAACATCTGATAGCCAGAACAGCTTTTACATTGCAGCTGTCCTGCTTTTAAACTCTCCCGACTAATATAGCCACGCCTACTGTACATTTACCAACCAATATGGTTGTATGCATAAGGACCAATCACGTACGTTCCCGCTCAGGGAGCTTGCTGACAAGTGATTGGTAGATTCTTCCTGGGCTAGCAATGCGATTGGATGGATTTGGATCCTAGCCCAGGACGAAGCTTAACATGGCAAGTCAATTATGTTGTTCACATACAGTTATGCATTCAATGGCAGCTATTGAATCCATTACAGTCATCCAGCCAGGTGCGAGTGGAGGAGTTGGGGAATCAAACCCGGTTCTCCCAGATTAGAGTCTTAACCACGACACTTAACCGATGGAGATCGGTTCCCCTGGAGAAAATGGCTGCTTTGGAGGCTGGACTCTGTGGCCTCACATCCCTGCTGAGGTCTTTCCCCTTTCCGAGCCCACCTTTCCCAAGGCTGCACCCCCAAATCTCCTGGAATCTTGCAGCCCAGGGTTGGCAACCCTAACCCCCCACCTGAATTAACCCTTTGGTGAATTTGCAAATAGCCACGTGCTTATCGAATGGATCTGCAGTGACCAGGTTCCGCCTTCGCATTGTTTTCTGGTGATGGAGCAGTTCCTTCCCCCACTCCCTGCCTCCAACATTGATTAATCAGGGACGTTCCCGCCTCTCCTGTGGTCTGCCCCGTGCCTCATTTCCTGCGAAAGGCTGGGCGGCCCTTTCCATAACCTCTTGCATCTGCGGCCTGGCACGTTGGGAGGGAGAGTGATGTCAAGCAGTGGTTGCCACAGCAACGGGACGTCAGGGTGCCGTGCGAGGCGGCCCGTCACCCTGGGAAGGAATGCGGCCCTGCTGAGGGGTCTTATTCGAGGGGAGAGGAGGATTTGTGGGAGGGTGTGCGGATTCAGGTGATGAGATCCCGTCGCATGATGATGAGGCGGCTGGAGCACCTTCCCTAGGAGGAAAGGGCCGAAAAGTCTGGGACTTTTCAGTTAAGAAAAGAGACGACTTAAGGGGGGACGTGACCAGTGGCTGCCTCTAAGCTGTAGGGCCTTGTGAGCAAAAATTCTACTTTGTGAGCTCCTGGCATTCAAGTTGGGAGCGAGCGATCTGGCTGCTGCCAACATTAGTTTGCTCTGGAGCCCTCCTTCCTGAGCTGAGACAAAAATGTGTGAGCCGGAGGCTAAGAAACTGCGAGCTCACTTACACTAACTCAGCTCAGAGGGAACACTGGACATGATCGAGGTTTATAAAATTAGGCATGAGGTGCAGAGAGTTGAGAAAGGGAACTTTTTCTCCCTCTCCCAAGGAGATAGGTCAAGATGGGTCGCCGTGTTAGTCTGTCTGTAGCAGAAGAAAAGAAGAAGAACCAGGAGCACCTTAAAGTCCCCTTGCACCTGCTGGATGACCTTGGGCAAGCCCAGGGGTCATTTCCTGCATGAGCGCACAGGAGCGGAGCTCCGGCAATAAAGATCCCAGGGGGCGGGCACATGCAACAAGCCCCACCCCCTGCTCCCAGCAGCCCCAGGCCACAAGGAGCAAGAAGCAGCCAGGTAAGTTGCAGAGTTGCCCCCCCAATAGATAGCAATCCATAACAGTACAGTGGCAGCTTTAAGACCAAGTTTTATTCAGGTACAAGCTCTCCCTCCTCTGTGAGGGCAGATCTGCGTGTGTCCCCCCCATAGCTAGCAATCCAAAACAGTCCAGTGGAGCCTGAGCAGTGGGTGTTGCCTTCTGACACACTTCCGATGACGTCAGGGGGTGTGGCATATGCAAATAAGTTATGCTAATGAGTTATGCTAATGAGCTCCTGCACCTCTTTTTCTACGAAATGACCCCTGGGCAAGCCGTAGTTCTGATAAGAGCTGTTCTTGAAAAAGAGACGTTTCTGTCATAGCTCTCTCAGCCCCACCTACCTCACAGGGTGTCTGTTGTGGGGAGGGGAAGGGGAAGGAGTTTGTAAGCCGCTCTGAGACTCCTTTGGGTAGTGAAGGGCGGGGTATAAATCCAATCTCTTCTTCTTCTTCTGTCAAACAGAAGGGTGGGGTGAGCTTTCGTGGGTCAAGGCTCACGAAAGCTCACAGCCTGCCACATATTTAGTTAGTCTTTAAGGTGCCACTGGACTCTTGCTTTTTTCTCCCTCTCCCCAAAATGCTGGAACTCGAGGGCATCCAATGAAGATGATGGGCAGTAGGTTCAGGACAGACAGAAGGAAATACTACTTTACACAGGGAGTGATTCAAATGTGGAATTCGCTGCCAGAGGATGCCGTGACGGCCACAGCAATAAACAGCTTTCAAAGGGGATTTGATAGATTCATGGAAAAGAAGTCTATCTATGGCTACTCAACATGGTTACTGAGGGGAACCTCCACGTTCAGAGGCACTAAGCCTCTGAATCTCAGAGCCAGGAAGCAACATCAGGAGAAGGCCTCGGCCCCTATGTTCTGTTGTTGGCTTTCCAGAGGAACTGTTTGGCCCCCGTGTGAGATGGGATGCTGGACTAGATGGACTGCTGGTGTGATCAAGCAGGGCTCTTCTAATGTTCTTATGTGGAAGAAGAGGATTTTCTAACCTTCAGGTATACAACCAGAGCAGAGAAGCAGAACTATTTTTAGAAGTTAGCTCTTCAAGAAGGGAGAGTTTGATACATTAAAAAATTCCAACTCCCCTTTTTAAAAAATGTGCAGGAAAGTCAACAACATCCCACGAAAGGGAAGAAGGAAACGATACAAATTTTGGCAAGAGAAAGGCACAAAGGCCAGACAACAGTGGTCACAATTCTGCTCACGCCTGATCAAATCTTCCTAAGCTTAGGATTTTTAGGCAAGAAACAGGACCCCTGGCATTGTATAGGTCTTTGGTGGGGCCTCATTTGGAACGGAGAATACAGTCGTGGTTTGTACTATGTAAAACTCTGGTTGCTTAAAAGCACCGAATAAGAAATTTTGCATTTTTCAAATGCGGCCAGATACTAACACCACTGCATGTCAAACGTCAGTTACTAACCACCATTGCATGCCATCAAATCCTGCCAAATACTGAAACTGAATATCGGCTGCGGTCACACGGAAAATTAGCCACGCAAGAGAGACAGAAGACAGGCGGATTTTCCGGGCGCGATCTCACCGACAC
>NW_015165856.1:524789-537394 GCF_001447785.1 Gekko japonicus | reverse complement strand
TATGGAAGACAGGCGGAGTTTCCGGGCGCGATCTCACCGGCACATCTGGGAAGCGTAGCGCTTCCATGGCACAACCAAGGCTTCCTGCCGAAAACGCGCAGCAAAAAATTAGTACCTCGGAGGTACTAGTTTCCGGAAACCGCGGGACAAGGGCGGGCGTCTGATTGCGTCTCCGGTGGCATCCGGCGCCCATGTCCCCTTGCGTAAAAGGGTTCCCCCCCCCCAAGTCTCCGTGGATGTGCACACGCAACCAACGGAGCATGCGCATTCGTCGTGTACACAAAAAAGAAAACCAGTTTGCCGCACCGCGCGCTTCTTCGTTGTGATCGGCACCTCTCCCTACCCACAGAACCTCCACAGTACCTCCACAGAACCTCCACGGAAGGTCTGATCGCTTAACGGCGTGTTAGTTTACCCCGGGGCAAACAGCCACGCTCCCCCCCCCGCAGTTTCCTGCCCGTGTGACCGGAGCCATAATTGGGCATCAGATGCAGTTATCAAATACAGTGAAGACACACAAGAATATCTGGAGAATATGCAGTCTCCAGTGACACAGAAGACAACAGTGAGAGCTTTGGGGGACCTTGCCCGTGTGACCGGAGCCATAATTGGGCATCAGATGCAGTTATCAAATACAGTGAAGACACACAAGAATATCTGGAGAATATGCAGTCTCCAGTGACACAGAAGACAACAGTGAGAGCTTTGGGGGACCAAATATGTTTTGGCCGTTAAATTAATCCCACAAAACTTTCCAGGCACTGGATTTACATGCATCTGCTGCAGATACACAATCCGTGAAGCTCACATGAAGCTGACTTACACTGAATCAGCCTATCGGTCCATCACGTTCAGTATGGCAGCTGTGAAGGAGGAGGAGGAGGAGGAGCAGGAGGAGGAGCAGGAGCAAGAGGAGAAGAAGAAGAGATTGGATTTATACCCCACCTTTCACTCCCCCAAGGAGTCTCAGAGAGGTTTACAATCTCCTTTCCCTTCCCCTCCCCACGACAGTCACCCTGTGATGGAGGTGGGGCTGAGAGAGCTCTTTTGAGAACTGATAGTGAGAACAGCTCTGAGAGAACTTGTGTGTGACCCAAGGTCACACCAGCAGCTACATGTGGAGGCATGGGGAATCAAACCCGGCTCTCCCAGATTAGAGCCTGCGCTTCTAACCACTACTACCTACTACCTGGTCCTTACAACTGGAGATGCCCGGGGTTGAACCTGGGACATCATCAGACTGGCAGCAGCTCTCTAGGGTCTCAGGCTGAGGTCCTTCGCATCACCTTCTCCCTGGTTTTTTTTAACTGGAGATGCCGGGGATTGAACCGGGGACCTTCTGCATGCCAAGCAGAGGCTCTGCCACTGAGCCACAGCCCCTCTCTGATCCATGCCATTGGCCAGACTGCCAAACAAACCCTCAAAGAGCAGAGGACTCTGGAGACTTGTGGAAGCAGCTCATGGAAGCAACTAAGCACGTTAGCGATTTAAACATGACGTTTGCACATCACAAATGCAATTACGGGAGTCAGCTGATTGCTGGTTAACACAATGGAGCGTATTGAGGTCTAAAATGGACTAATTGGGATGTTTACTCCCATGTTAGGAAAAACAGCGTGATTCTTGTTAGCCTGGCAAAGGATGGATTGCAGAGGCCGGCCTTGCTGGTGTAGCAATAAAAGTTGGATTAATCATTACACGCAGTATTCGAAGGGCCCAAGCCCGATCCAGCCTCTTACTGGGTTAAACTCTTTGACATTTCCAATCCCAGGGTGAAAATGGTGTCCATCTTTGTTCCTGCAGCAGGTTCGTAGGCTGCTGTTCATTGATGACAAAGTTTCCAGGTGGAAACGAAGAACAGATTTACTGTAGGATAGCAGTAGCAGTAGTAATGGTTTATTACGGCCTTTAGACCAGCATACAGTTTAGTCAAACAGAAAACACAGTGACTAAAAGTTTTCAGATTTAAGAGCTTTTGAGGCGCAGTGCCCGTAATTTGAAAATTAATGCACAGAATTAACAGCTTGTCATGTAACCTTAGAATTTTTATCAGATCAAAACCAATGAAGCCTTGCTTTGTTTGTGTTTAGATTCATAGAATCATAGATTCATAGAGCCGGAAGGGACCTCCAGGGTCATCTAGTCCAACCCCCTGCACAGTGCAGGAAATTCACAAATACCTCCCCCCCTCCACACCTGCAGTGACCGCTGTTCCACGCCCAGAAGATGACAAAAAACCTCCAGGATCCCTGGCCAAACCGGCCTGGGGAAAAATGGCTTCCGGACCCCAAAGTGCCCAGGGATCATATCAAGTAACGGAGTAATAATTCCAAGACATACCTCCCTGTGGAGCGGGTAGCTAAAGAACCTGTGCTCTACAGACTCAACCTCCCCTATGGAGCAAGAGCATAACCTTTCTGGATAGGGGATTAATTGTACCTGCCCTCAATAACGGCAGAAAGGGGAGCAAAACACCTAGCTAGAGTAAACACCCTTCTAAAACTATTCGCTTCCACCAAAGCCAGATACGATGCCGGCTCAATAGTGCTTTTGGCATTTAACAGTGCCCCAGGTTTTGATGCACTAGAGATGTCAGATTGCTGCTCTATATCAACCGTAGGATAAGCCATAGATTTTTTAGAAGAAGAAGAAGAAGAGAAGAGATTGGATTTATACCCCATGGCCCCTCACTTGGAGTCTCAGAGCGGCTTACAAACTCCTCTCCCTTCCCCTTCCCACAACAGACACCCTGTGAGGTAGAAGAAGAAGAGATTGGATTTATACCCCGCCCTTCCCTCGGAGTCTCAGAGCGGCTTACAAACTCCTTTCCCTTCCCCTCCCCACAACAGACACCCTGTGAGGTGGGTGGGGCTGAGAGAGCTCTGACAGAAACTGCTCTTTTTCAAGGACAGCTGTGCCAGAGCTTGTGACTGGCCCAAGGTCACATCAGCAGCTGCATGTGGAGGAGCGGGGAATCAAACCCAGCTCTCCCAGATTAGACTCCGTGCACTTAACCACTTCACCAAAACCAGACATAGAGTTGCCAATGTCCAGGTGGGGCCTGGAGGTCTCCCAGAATTACAACTGACCCCCAGACTACAGAGAAAATGGCTGTTTAGGAGTGCGGGCTCTATGGCATTATACCCAGCTGAGGTCCCCCCCCCTCCCCAAACATTGCCCTTCACCAAGCCTCAACCCCAAATCTCCATGGATTTCCCAACCTGGAGTTGGCCACTCTAAATTGAGATATTCTTCCGCCTCCTCTTCCTCCTTCACCTATCGCAGAAGTGGCTGGGCAGCATCTACCTTGTTGTTGCTAAGATACAACAAAGATGCTTCCTCCTCCTCCTTTATCTACTCCAGAAGTGACTGGGCAACGCATACCTTGCTGTTGCTAAGCAACCACATAGAGATGCTTCCCTTTCCAGCACTGAGGAAGTAACCAGCTAGGGCATGGTCAGGTGGCCGCAGGAGACTTGGAGTGATGCAGGTAACTGATGCACGCGGTGATCTGAGGGTTCTGTTCCTTGATTCTAGCTCGTGTGATCTTATCCGGTGGGCTGGAGTTTGTTTCAGACTTTCTGTACGTGTCCACTGAAAAGAGATGACAAGAGTACTGAATTCCTTATTGAAGATAAAATGCTGGTATCATAGGGTTCAAGGGGCCGCGGTGGCTCAAGGGGTTAAGACGGTCTGCGGCTCAGCAGTTTGAGACCCGAGTGCCGCGTGACGGAGTGAGCTCCCGTCTCCGGCCCCAGCTCCTGCCAACCTAGCAGTTCGAAAGCAAGAAATTGCAAGTAGATAAATAGGTACTGCTTCAGTGGGAAGGTAAGAAGAAGAAGAAGAAAAGAAGAGACTGGATTTATACCCTGCCCTTCACTACCCAAAGGTGTCTCAGAGCGGCTGACAAACTCCTTTGCCTTCCCCTCCCCACAGCAGACACCCTGTGAGGCAGGTGGGGCTGAGAGAGCTCTGAGAGAAACTGCTCTTTTTTCAAGAACAGCTCTTATCAGAACTACGGCTTGCCCAAGGTCATCCAGCCAGGTGCAAGTGGAGGAGTGGGGAATCAAACCCGGTCCTCCCAGATTAGAGTCCACGCACTTAACCACGACGCCAAACTACACAGAAATGTCTTCGGACAGCGCTGGCAAGATGGCTTGGAAACAGAGATGAGCACCGCCCCCTAGAGTCAGGTTCGACTGGCTTTCAAGCAAGGGAAACCTTTACCTATTACTGGGGTCCCAGCCTCCAAGGGGTAGATGGAGACCTGCAGGGATTTACAAACGATCACCAGGCAACAAGGATCAGTTTACTTGGAGAAAATGGCCCATTTGGAATGGGGACTCGATGGCGATTATACAGTGCTGGGGCCCCTCCCCTTCCCAAACCCCGCCCTCCCCAGGCTCCAAATCTCCAGGTATTTCCCAACCCAGAGCTGACAGCCCTAGATAGAGCGAGACGCTGGGAATGCCACCAAAGCCGAGTTGCCAAATTCCAGGTAGGTCTAAGTATTTAGTTATATACTGTTGATGCTTATTGCCGGTCCTACAAAAGACGCCTTGTGCAGCTAAGATTTGTTTTTAATATATTTTTATTTATTTTATGAACAAACAAACGACTACATAACATAGACATATAAAAAGGTATCACAATATTTTAAGTCAAGTATACAAGAAACAACAACAAAAAACCCGTTATACTCAATCAAAAAAGATATATATTATCTGTTAGATATCGATCATAAACTGGTGGACCTCCTGATGGCACCTGGTATTTCTGGCCACTACGTGACACAGAGTGTTGGACTGGATGGGCCTTTGGCCTGATCCAACATTGGCGTCTCTTATGTTCTTATAAATTAAGTTTTTACTCCCTAATAGAATATAAAATTTAGAAATCTTTCAGGAAGTTTGTATAATGAATTGGAACTATTAGCAATATATTCAAAGTAAGAAAACCATCTTATTAGAAATTTATTCGATAAAGTAGAAGCATATGATGAGCGGATTTGCTCCGTAATTTTGTCGTGCTGCTAAGATTCATTCTCAAAGACTGCAGTTGAAAGTCCCCCCCCCCCCCGGAAGACTTTGTGCAAGTAGAAGCGGGCTTGCAATTCCGGAAACTCCCGTTGGGGCTTGACTTTTTAAAATATTGATGCGAACTGAATGAATTGAATACACGTACCAGATTTGGATGTAATCATAGCACACTATGCACTTTATAGAATGGCCCCGGTCACACGGGCCAGATAACGTTGGGGGGCGTGGCTGTTGGCCCCGGAGCAAAAGAAAGCGCGGTAGCCCGATCATACGGTCCCCCGAGTCTCTGTGCTTCGGCTGTTAGCTGGCGATCACACGGCAATGCTGCAGCGTGGCAAAGAAGCGGCGCGGCGCGATCACACAAGCGTTTTTGATAGGCACCATGGCACCCATGGCTGCCTGGGCTTGGGGGCTTGTCGGGGGTGGCAGTGGCCATTCACACGAACCCCAGAAAGCAGGGTGGATGACAGGCGGACCTGCTAGCTTGCTGAGCTCGCCTGCTGCCTTGTTCATGCCGGGACGGAGAGGGAGAAGAAGGAGAGCCCTGCAGGCAGGCAAACAAGTGTGGGCCTCCCCTCTCCTGCTCCCTGCACAGGTGGCCAGTTGAGGCTGGCTCAGCCTCCTTTCCCTTCCTACCAGCTTGAGCGGCACAATGGCGGCGGAGCAGGACCAGGAGCTGGATGAGCTTCTCGAAGAAGGAGGAGGAGGAGGGGATTTGGATTTATACCCCACCCAGTTTGGTGTAGTGGTTAAGTGTGCGGACTCTAATCTGGGAGAACCGGGTTTGAGTCCCCACTCCTCCACATGCACCTACTGGATGACCTTGGGCAAGCCATAGTTCTGATAAGAGCTGTTCTTGAAAGAGAGCAGTTTCTGTCAGAGCTCTCTCAGCCCCACCCATCTCACAGGGTGTCTGTTGTGGGGAGGGAGGGGAAGGAAAAGGAGTTTGTTAGCCGCTCTGAGACTCCAAGTTAAGGGCGGGGTATAAATCTAATCTCCTCCTCCTCCGCCTCCTCTTCTTCTTCTCTACCTGAAGGAGTCTCAGAGTGGCTTACAATCTCCCTTCCCTTCACTTTCAAGAACTGCTCGTGAGAGAACAGCTCTGACAGAACTATGGCTTGCCCGAGGTCATCCAGTAGCTGCGTGTGTAGGAGTGGGGAATCAAACCCAGGTTAGAGTCCGCGTTCTTAACCACTACACCAAATCGGCTCAAGAGTAAGAGAAGCAGCAAGGAAAACCTGGCGGGGACATTGGGGGCGACGTTCTGGTTTTTGGGCAAAACTCTATGGTCGAAGCTGATTTTGTACCATAGAGTTTTGCCCCAAAGCCAGAGCATCGTTCATGATGTCACCAATGTGACCACATCACTTTCTGGTCCCATAGGCCCCTCAGGCACGTTCCTCCCTGCTCCTGGTATTTGCCTTCCTAACAATTTTTTTCTGACTATGGGCCTGACGCTGGGGACCCCTGACCGAAATCAAGTATGGCTCATTTCCCCTCTGAGAGAAATGAGCCCCCATGCGCAACTGATCGGATGCCTCCAAAGAACCCGTTAACGATTCGACCCCTTGACTATAAGATTACAGCAGGTATTATATATAGTCAATAACATTGCAAGAAAATTGTTTCCGCACTCCCAGATCTTAAACTTTTCTACCATATAATTCCAATTAATATTATCAAACGCTTTTTCTGCATCTAATAGCGACAATATCATTGGTTTCCCCGGATGGAGTTCATAATACTCTAACACATTAACTATCGTTCTAATATTATTTTGCATTCTTTGTCTAGGTTTGCTTTCCAAAGGCATCCAACTTGTGTTGGAGATGCGAAAAAAATGTAGGAACGCACCTCCAGAATTCAGAAATTGGTTCTGAAAAATTGCTAAAGTATTTCTAGAAGTCTTAAAAATTAATATTCCATTAAAACAGAAATATGGTTGCTAAACATGATTCCGGACAAAATAAAAAATTATACACAAATAATTACATATTTTCTAACTGCAGCCAGAATATTGATAGCAAGGCGTTGGAAATCAAAAAATATACCGACGATAAGAGAACTTCAAAATAAGATATTAGAGATAGCTGAAATGGATAAATTGTCTATAAGGTTACAGAATAAGCCTGAGGAAGACTTTTGGAAGAGATGGGAAAGAATATATGACTGGCTGAATATGAAGAAAAGATATTAGGAATGGGAAATGCTAGTTAATAATAATAATTGTTAATTTAGAAAGATAAACTTTGCATTTGGAAATGCAGGAATCTTTAAATGGATAATTTATGATTTGTGGAAACTGAAAATAAAGTGTTTTTTTAAAAAAGATTACAGCAGGAAACCGGCTGCTTTTAGCCACTCTGAACAAAGTTCAAGTGCGAGGCGCTTCCCATCTATTCTCCCTGACACGTGGCCGCCCTTGAAGGATTCGTAATCTCCAGGCGGGCGGCTTGGCAGACTCGCGGCTTTTTAATCGAAACAGGCTTTGGTCTCGCACCACAAGAGAACAATGCGAGGTATTAAGAAAGGACCTGGGCCGGATCAGTGCCGTGCCAGAAGAGGGAGTTTAAAAATAAACCCAGCTGACGGCAACAGAAAATGTTTTCCGTATGGGCCGGGGAAATGTCATCTGAAACTCCTGAAAGGAGTGTGTTTCCCTTGAAGGACCGACCGTTGCAAAATCTTTGACCGACTCGGGAAGCCGAGGGGAAAAAGAGTCAGTGGGAAACCGAGAGGAGAACGAAACATCGTATGAAATGCAGGGTTTCTGCTGAAAAGGGCCTCCCCGTGCGGATGTCCTCCCTGCCCTCTTGATTTATTTATTTAACCTCAGAATTTGAAGGAACCCCCTGGGGTCATCTAGTCCGACCCCTGGCAATGCAGGAGCTACGACTATAATATCACCGAGAAATAGCTATCCAATTGATCTGTAAGAACCTCTGATGATGAGGAATCCGCCACCTCACAGAGGAGACTGTTTCAGCATCCCTCAGATTTAGGCGAAACCTCCTTTGCTGTAGTTTATTTGTTTGTTTATTAAATTATACCCCACCCTTCCCATCAAAGCAGGCTCAGGGCTGCTTACGTAAAAGTTTTAGAATAGATAAGACCAGGGGTCATTTCGTAGAAAAAGAGGTGCAGGAGCTCATTAGCATAACTCATTAGCATAACTTTTGCTGTAGTTTATTTATTTGTTTATTTAATTTATACCCCACCCTCTCCATCAAAGCAGGCTCAGGGCGGCTTATGTAAAAGTTTTAAAAAAGATAAAACATAGCAAATATAAATATAAATACAACATAAAGTGCTAGTATGCCATTTGTGTAATAAAGGTAAAGGTTCCCTTGAAAGCCAGTCGAATCCGACTCTAGGGTTGCGGTGCTCATCTCCGTTTCAAAGCCGAAGAGCCAGCGCTGTCCGAAGACATTTCCGTGGTCATGTGGCTGGCATGACTAAACACCAAGGCGGACGGAACGCTGTTACCTTCCCACTGAAGTGGTACCTATTTATCTACTTGCAAGTTCTTGCTTTTGAACTGCTAGGTTGGCAGGAGCTGGAACTAGAGACGGGAGCTCACTCCGTCATGGGGCAACTCGGGTCTTGAACTGCTGAACTACCGACCTTCCACAGCCCGCAGTTGTAATACTGGTGCGGCAATAGTAGCAAACCATTACAATGAGGTGCAGTCAGCGTTTGATGACAGTTCATATCGGCGGCACACAGGCTGTCAGTGATGGTACTAGGGCACAGGGTCTTAAATTCATTAGGTGCGGCTCCTTAGTTGAATGCCTGGTGGAAGAGCTCCGTCTTGCAGGCCCTGCGGAACTGTAAAAGGTTCCGCAGGGCCCTGGTGTCTTCCGGGAGCTCATTCCAACAGTGTGGAGCCGCCACTGAGAAGGCCCTGGCTCTAGTCGAGGCCAGCCTGGCATCCTTGGGACCCGGGAGGGCCATACGGTTATGAGAACCCCGAACACAGTGCTCTCTGGGGGACATGTGGGGAAAGGCGGTCCCTCAGGTATGTAGGCCCCAGACCATAAAGGGCTTTAAAGGTAAGAACCAGCACCTTGAAGCAAATTCAGTACGCTATAGGCAGCCAGTGCAGCGCTTCCAGTGCTGGCTGGCTGTGCTCCTGCATGGGGAGGGCCAACAACAGGCTGGCTGCTGCATTCTGCACCAGCTGCAGCTTCCAAATTTGGGACAAGGGCAGCTCCATGTAGAGAGCATTACAGTAGTCTAGTCTCGACGTGACCATAGCGGGGATCCATTTGTCCGAGTCTTGTCATCTAACACAACTGAAAACATATGCGACCCATCCTCTGTGTAGGCAACCTTTAGGTGTCAGAAGGTGGCAGTCGTCACCAGGCAAGCGTCCCTTGCAGACGTTCCCAACTCGTTCAGCCTCTCTTCCCAGGACGTGGTCTCCAAACCCCTCACCAGCTTGTTGCCCTATGCTGGACGCCTTCCAGCTTAGTTGCATCCTTCCTAAACTGTGGTGCTCGAAACTGTGCACAGTACTCCAGGTGAGGTCTAGCCAAAGCAGGGTACAGTGGCGCCGATACCTCACTTGACCTCAACACTACACTTTTGCTACTGGAGCCTACAATTGCATTAGCCTTTTTTACCACCGCATCATGCTGCTGGCTCATATTGTGTAACGCACAGCGGAATCTGCCCTGTGCCCTGACGTTCTTCTGCTGTCTGTTTCCTCTCCACATCACTGGCTGCAGGGCGGGGAACACTCTCTGTAGACTGGTCAAGGCATCAGGTAAATTGGATTACATAACTTGTGCACACGCCCTGTGTTTCTTATGACATCTAATTCTGCCATAAAAGGGCTGAAGTGTTATGTAACTATAAGGGCATGTCTGGACAGCACCATTCCACACTTTTTCCCACCCTGGCCTATCCCAATTTGTCCAGAGGTGGAAAGCGGACTGAACATTAAAAACATAAATTTGCATTGCTGGTGAAGACCAAGGTACATCCATTCCAGTGTTCTCTTTCCAGCCGCTGGCAAGTTCATCATTGGGACAGGAATGCAACCATTCTCCCAGGGCTTAATTAATTAACTAAGAAAGTTTATATTCTCCTTTCTGTCCTCAGTTTGGTGTAGCGGTTAAGAGCGTGGATTCTAATCTGGGAGAACCGGGGTTTGATCCCCCACTCCTCCACATGCACCTGCTGGTGTGACCTTTGGTCAGTCACAAGTTCTCTCGGAGCGGTTCTCTCAAGAGCAGTCTTCGAAACAGCTCTCTCAGCCTCACCTACCTCCCAGGGTGTCTGTTGTGGGGAGGGGAAGGGAAAGGAGATTGTAAACCTCTCTGAGACACCTTTGGGTAGTGAAGGGCGGGGTATAAATCCAATCTCTTCTTCTCTTCTTCTTATAAGTTAGCTCTCCAGAAGTGAGGCCAGAAAGGGTCCCAGGGTTCTCTAATGTTCCCAGTATTCTGAAGACCAGATAAACAAGTGTAATTACTGACACCAATGAGAGATTCAGGCCAAGGAAGGCACTCCCACTTCTGCTCTTCCTGATTATGGCCCGGCGTGCGCGTCACCAGGAAGTGACGTTATGACGCCGGGCACGCTGGGGGCGGGGCCACGGTCATCCGAGGTAAAACGCTATGGTTTCCCCTCGGATGGTCATGGCCCCGCCCCCAGCGTGCCCGGCATCATAACGTCACTTCCTGGTGACATGCATGCGATGCGCACGCACATCGCACGCACATGCTCCAGCCACATACCAGGAATCTCCTGGACCGGAGTTTTTCCGACTTGGCAACCCTAGGTATAAATCCAGTCTCTTCTTCCTCTTCAACTGACAGTAAGCTACAGCAGGCAGCCATTTTGTGGCTGTGCACACCACACTGTGTCAGAATTCCAGAGGTGTCCACTTGAGTTGCCAGACCCTCCCAGTGGAAGCAGGGGTCCCCTGCCGCCAGGCCCTACGCCCAGCTCCCGATCAGCTGGCTGGTGGGGTGGACTTACCAGGAGAAAGGAGAAGGCCTAGGCCTCATTGCTGGCCTTGCACAGGAAGTGACACAATCGTGACAGTGACATCTGGGCGACCCTCTGGTATTTGAGCAAAACCTCTATGGCACAAGCCGGTTTTACCACAGAATTTTTGCCCAAATACCAGAGCGTCGCCTGGACATTGCTGGTGTGATGATGTCACTTCCTGTGCGATGCCGGCAACAAGGCCTAGGCCGTTCTCTTTCTCCTCATAAGTCTCCCCCTTCCCCCATCCACCACTGGTTACCAGAAGGGACCTGGCAACCCTAGTGCCCACAGGCTCAAAAAGGTTGCCGTCCCCTCCCCTAACCAATTACCCCCGGTTTCTTTCTGAGCTGTATTGTTTCTTGTGCAAAAAGTCCTCTTGGATCATCCAGATTTGCATTGTTTGTGGAAAGCCAGAAGGGTGAGAGCCTCCTCAGGCAGACCATTCTACAAGGTGGGGGCCACAGCCAAGCTGACAGAGAAGAGTTGTAACTTACGCCCAGTTTATTATTGCCAACTACTGCTTGGGGAATACCTCAAGATTTGGGGTGCATCCTGGGGAGCATGGGGGTTGGATTGGGGAGGGATCTCAGTGGGGCATAATGCCACAGAGTCCACCTTCAAAGCAACCATTTTCTCCAGGGGAGCTGATCTCCGTTGTCTGGATGAGAAAACCCGCCACCAAGCACACCTAAACACACCCCCTACTCCCGATAGGCTATTTACAGTAACCGGGCGACCATTGGTCTCCCGGCTGGGAAGCTAGCCCTTTTGATTGGGCCGGCTAGGATCCTTCGGATCTGTAGTGTCCTCCTAATGGAAAAATTATGGGTAATGTAGTGTCCGCGGACCGCCACCGGAGGTCAGCGCATATGCCCTAGCTTCAGTCCGAACAACAATGGGGACTAGGATCCTAGTCCCTCCTCTGGGGAACCAATGGGATCCGTGGCGGGAGATTTGAACCCACCAATGGTGACCAGGGGCGGTCCCCAGGTGTGTATATAGTTGGCCTGCCGGCCGTTTATCTTTTGTCTTGTTGTGTGCTAATAAAGCGTGCTATGCACCACGTCGTTGTCTGTCGTTCATCCATGCGGCTACCCACTACATAACAGTGGCGACGAAGGTGGGATCCAGCCGCAACTGAGCCAGGCCGTCGCGAGGGACTAGGAGGACGCGAAGCAGCCGATCCGATGAGCGATCCAGCGAGCAACGGAACCGCTCCTCCCGTACCCCCTCCGACGCGCACAATGGCGACCGCACCGGGGCTTGGGCTGCTGCAGCCCTTCGACATAGCCCGCCCGCAGGACTGGCCCTCCTGGGTGCAAGGGGCCAAGTCCGCGCTGGAATTTTTTGATGTGACCGACGAGGGCAAGAAGCGGGGGTTCCTCCTGGCCTCCTGCGGCACCGCCGTGGTGTCCCTGGCCAGACGACTACTCTCCCCCACAGACCTTGGCGATTGCACGTTCGAGCGGATCGTCAATGCGGTGCAACAACACTTCGCACCCAAGCCCACCGAGCTGGCCTGCAGGGTAACGTTCTACACCCGCCATCAACAGGCCAGAGAGACCG
>NW_015165856.1:524440-524557 GCF_001447785.1 Gekko japonicus | reverse complement strand
GGAAGCTGATGGAGAGAGAGAAAGTCACCACAGCAGAAGCCCTCGCAGCGGCAGTCGCGTGGGAGCGGTCGCACATCACCCCCACCGCAGCCCTCCAAGTCGAGTCAGATGACCCGG
>NW_015165856.1:524171-524298 GCF_001447785.1 Gekko japonicus | reverse complement strand
GCCATAAACTTAGGGGCGGGGGATTTCCCAGGGAGTCTCAGTACCTTCTCCGTTGCATGTGTGAGGAGGTAGATGTCCTCGGCGCTGGCGTCATCCTCGAAGTGGGCCTCTGCTCTCAGGCGGTTTG
>NW_015165856.1:517487-521258 GCF_001447785.1 Gekko japonicus | reverse complement strand
CCGTCTGCCGAAGAGAGGCCCCCGGAGCCCGAACCTGCGGCCGCAGAAGCCCCGGCGCCACCGGTAGCACCCGCCCCGGAGGTCAGGCCTCCCGAGGCCCCAGCACAGGGACCCAGACGCTCAGCAAGGGTACGTCAGCCTCCAGCGTACCTGAAAGACTATGCTTCATAGGGCAAGGTCCGGACTATGGGGGGAGGGGTGTAGTGTCCGCGGACCGCCACCGGAGGTCAGCGCATATGCCCTAGCTTCAGTCCGAACAACAATGGGGACTAGGATCCTAGTCCCTCCTCTGGGGAACCAATGGGATCCGTGGCGGGAGATTTGAACCCACCAATGGTGACCAGGGGCGGTCCCCAGGTGTGTATATAGTTGGCCTGCCGGCCGTTTATCTTTTGTCTTGTTGTGTGCTAATAAAGCGTGCTATGCACCACGTCGTTGTCTGTCGTTCATCCATGCGGCTACCCACTACATAACAGGATCCTTTGTCTTACGACTGAAGCTACATAGGAATTGTGCCTGGCCAGCCCGGGCAAGTCCGGGCATGTCAGGCTGAATACATTACAGACACCCTGCGAGGTAGGTGGGGCTGAGAGAGCTCTGACAGAAACTGCTCTTTTTCAAGGACAGCTCTGACAGAACCATGGCTTGCCCATGGTCATCCAGCGGGTGCAAGTGGAGGAGTGGGGAATCAAACCTGGTTCTCCCAGATCAGAGTCTGCGCACTTAACCACTATACCAACAGGAACAGGAGGTTGTTGATTTTGCCCGTTTTCTGTTTGGCGCCTGCAGAAGGCCCTGAGAAGATTCTGCATCTTACATGTGACTGTTCCGCAGGACCCAGGGTGCGCCTCCCCCCCGACTCAACCTGCGCACTTTGCAATGAACCCATTGTATCCCCGTCATTAATGCCTTGTAATTCAGCCCTGTTAATCCGGCCTGGGAACCCTCCCCGTTGGCTGCTTTTAAGTATAATTGAGTTCCTTGGCGTCGTCTGGCTGGTAGAGCGCCAGGTTAAGGCAAGCCGGCCACCACCGAACTAGCTATGGTGGTGCCACCCTGTATGCCGAGAGATTGTATCAGCTGGCTCTAATGGGATTTCAGCTGTGCTGGTGGACCTGTTCGACTCGCCTTGGTTCGTGGCGTCAATGCGAGCCGCTTAGGTATGCCATCTATGAGATCACGGTGTTGATACTTATGCTGAATCAAGCAGCGGGCATCCCTTCCTGAAATGTGGGCTGGAACCTCTGGAAGCCACAGAGCTTCAAGCTTCTCTCTCGTTCCTGGCTAGCACCGTTTTGGCAGAGATCTATCGCACCACTGACACCTCACTTGCGTCGCTGCTGTATATGTTTCTTTTCAAAAAGGTGAACATGTGCATGAGGTACGATACCTGTGCACCACATGAAGGGAGGAGGCCAACCCAGGGCTGAATTTGGGACTATGTTTGTCATGAAGAAGAAGAGGAGGAGGAGGAGGAGATTGGATTTACATTCCGCCCTTCACTACCCAAATGAGTCTCAGAGCAGTTTACAATCTCCTTCCCCTTTCCCTCCCCACAACAGATACCCTGTAAGGTAGGTGGGGCTGAGAGAGCTCTTTCAAGGACTGCCCTTGAGAGAACAGCTCTGAGAGAACTCGTGACTGACCCAAGGTCACACCAGCAGCTGCATGTGGAGGTGTGAGGAATCAAACCCAGTTCTCCCAGATTAGAGTCTGCGCTCCTAACTGCTACACCAAACTGGCCAGCCTCCAGGTGGGGCCTGGGGATCTTCTGGAATTCTGGATCTTCTGGAATCTTCTGGAATTCTGGATCGTCTGGAATTATGGGTCATCTCCAGACGACAGAGATCAGTTTCTGTGGATGCTTTGAAGGGCGAAGTTCTATGGCATTATACCCTAGAGGTCCCTGTCCTCCCCAGACTTCACCCCCAAATCTCTATGAATTTCCCGTGCTGGACTTGGCAACCTTCCCCGCCCCTATTGCCAAGGGGGAACCGGCACCCCTATTGTCACACAAACGGCCAACCCAGAAGGAAGCCAGGCGCATGTCGAAGCGACCACCCCTGCCCCTTTCGTGATCTCTCTTGAAATATTATATCTGTCTCACCCTGATTCTCTCTCCCGGCTCAGCTGTTGGTGACATGATTCTTGGCAGCGCTAGAGATGATTGGGAACCAAACAGGCGGGGAAGGCTGAATACGAGAGGAAGCCGCCGAGGCCCAGGGAGTGCTTCAAACGTGGCAAGCGCTCAGACAAGGACGTTCAGATTCCAGACGGGGAGAAAAGAAATACTTTCTAAAACAGAAAATTGTCTTCTTTTTCCAAGAGGAATCTCTGGCTGTTTAACATTCTGGTCCTCTCAACAGAGAGCAGGTAACATGTGTAAGATTAGAGTGTAGAATAGATAATCTCCTTAGCTTTCGTATCTGTCATTTCACCCTGCGGGACAGTGTACCCACTTAGCGAGGATCAGGGCCAGACTCTTCGAGCCCGAGGATTTTCATGAGGGTGTATGCTGGCATCTACGTCGCAGTTGAGTGTTACATTTCCTTCTCGGCCCAGCGCAGCTATACTCCTCTGAGAGCCAGTTTGGTGTAGTAGTTAGGAGCGCAGACTCTAATCTGGGAGAACCGGGTTCGATTCCCCACTCCTCCACATGCAGCTGCGGGAGTGACCTTGGGTCAGTTACAAGTTCTCTCAGAGCTGTTCTCCCAAGAGCAGTCCTTGAAAGGGCTCTCTCAGCCCCACCAACCTCACAGGGTGTCTGTTGTGGGGAGGGGAAGGGGAAGGAGATTGTAAGCCGGTCTGAGACTCCTTTGGGTAGTGAAGGGCAGAGTATAAATCCAATCTCCACTTCCTCCTTCTGTGAGGGCTGTACAGAGGCGCACAACTTTACTGCAGAAGTTAACTGCTGCAGCGTTCAATAAGTAGGCACAAACCTAATCTTCGTCATGCCAGGAGTCCTCAGCGTGGTGCCCGTGGGTGCCATTGTGTTGCCGACCCCTTTCCTGGTACCTGCCAAGTGTTTTTAGGAAGCAGGCGTGGCCAGGCGGGGCTTTGACCCAGCAAGCCTTCTGACTGACCGTTAGAGAATTGTTTAAAAGGGTTACTTTTGCAGCAGCTGCTATGGCAGCGCAAAGATGTTCTGTGGCTGAAGCTCAGCTCTGGCGGCCATTTTGTGGCCGGCTCTGCTTCCCTGTGGCGGCTGTCTTTTGGCAGCCCTATTGGGGATGCACTCACCACAGAATTCCCAAGTTGTCCGCGGGCTCAAAAAGGTTGGGGATCCTTGCCATATATACCGAGACTTGGTATATCGTGGCTCCTAAGGCTGCCGTAGGGCCGTGGTGGCTCAGAGGTTAAGACGCCGAGCTGCAGACCGGAAGGTCTGTAGTTTGGCAGTTCGAGACCCGAGTGCTGCGTGACGGAGTGAGCTCCCGTCTCTGGCCCCGGCTCCTGCCAACGTAGCAGTCTGAAAGCAAGAAACTGCAAGTAGATGGGAAGGTAACAGCGTTCCGTGCGCCTCGGCGCCTAGTCATGCCGGCCACATGACCATGGAAAAAGTCTTCGGATAGACCTTGGGCAAGCCGTAGCTCTGATAAGAGCTGTTCTTGAAAAAGAGCAGTTTCTGTCAAGAGCTCTCTCAGCCCCACCGACCTCACAGGGTGTCTGTTGTGGGGAGGGGAAGGGAAAGGAGTTTGTAAGCCGCTCTGAGACTCCTTTGGGTAGTGAAGGGCGGGGTATAAATCCAATCTCCTCTTCTTCTTCTTCTAC
>NW_015165856.1:515967-517145 GCF_001447785.1 Gekko japonicus | reverse complement strand
CATGGTATAAATACAATCTCTTCTTCTTCTTCTTCTTCTACCTCACAGGGTGTCTGTTGTGGGGAGGGGAAGGGAAAGGGGTTTGTGAGCCGCTCTGAGACTCCTTTGGGTAGTGAAGGGCAGGGTATAAATCCAATCTCCTCCTCTTCTTCTTTTACCTCACAGGGTGCCTATTGTGGGGAGAGGAAGGGAAAGGGGTTTGTAAGCCGCTCTGAGACACCTTTGGGTAGTGAAGGGCGGGGTATAAATCCAATCTCTTCTTCTTCTTCGTTTACCTCACAGGGTGTCTGTTGTGGGGAGGGGAAGGGAAAGGAATTTGTAAGCCGCTCTGAGACACCTTTGGGTAGTGAAGGGCGGGGTATAAATCCAATCTCTTCTTCTTCTTCTCTGAACATCTCTTGCCTTGACAATCTCACAGTGTTGCCATAAGCGGGGGTTGCGACTTGATGTCACTTTCCATCACTACCAAGCACGCATGGGTGACGCCATAAGAGTGAACGATGAACCGCGATTCTGGTTCAAAATCTCCGTGAGGAAATCCCTTCATGGTTGTCGTCTCAAGCTTCAGTGCCTTTGAACATGTGGCTCGTAAGAGAAGCTCGATATTACAGGGATGACGGTTTGCAAGGGGTCTGGAGTATCTGGAACATGCCCAACGTCAGTCAGACAGCTTCTTAGGAGAAGAGATGCCAGCGGCAATTGCCTCACCCACCTCTTCTGGTTTCTCCCCCTCCAGAAAGGTGTTAAATGCTCCATTTTCAGAACCCCTGGAAATCTGTTTCTCGTGGAAAGCTCTTCCATAATTAGCGTAGCTGTTAAGAGAAAGCCACACGGCCTCAGAGGAAACCTCTCCAACGTTCTGGCTTCATTCCATGTTGCCTTAAAGGGGTTTTGGCAGGAAACCCTTTTTTTCCAGACCGACGAACGGAAAGCCAAATGTTGGCGGTTTATCGTTTGGGTACTTGTGTCTGTTGTTTAGTTAGATGCAAATCTGAATTGTACATAATATAGTTGTATTATGCTGTGGAGTATGACGAAGTTAAAACGTCAGAACAGAACACTGCTGGATCAGACCAGGGGTTCATCTAGTCCAGCATCCTGTCTCACACAGGGGCCAACCAGTTCCTCTGGAGGGCCAACAACAGGGCAGAGAGGCTGAGGCCTTCACAATAACATCG
>NW_015165856.1:509335-515850 GCF_001447785.1 Gekko japonicus | reverse complement strand
GCCCTGCTGGATCAGACCAGTGGTCCATCTAGTCCAGCGCCCTGTCTCGCATAGGGGCCAACCAGTTCCTCTGGAAGGCTGACAGCAGGGCATAGAGGCTGAGGCCTTCCCCTGATCAGAACATCAGAAGAGCCCTGCTGGATCAGACCTGTGGTCCATCTAGTCCAGCATCCGGTCTCGCATAGGGGCCAACCAGTTCCTCTGGAAGGCCGACAACAGGGCATAGAGGCCGAGGCCTTCCCCTGATCAGAACATCAGAAGAGCCCTGCTGGATCCGACCAGTGGTCCATCTAGTCCAGCATCCTGTCTCGCACAGGGGCCAACCAGTTCCTCTGGAGGGCCAGCAAAAAGGCAGAGAGGTCGAGGCCTTCCCCTAATGTTGCCACCTGGCTCTCAGATTCAGAGGTTAACTGCCCCTGAGGTTCCCCTCAGACACCATAGCTAGTTTGGTGTAGTGGTTAAGAGTGCGGACTCTAATCTGGGAGAACCAGGTTCGATTCCCCACTTCTCTGCATACAGCTGCTGTTGTGACCTTGGGTCAAGCTTCAATTCCCTGTGATGGCTGAATGCCGCCATTCCCTTCCAGCCAAGCAGGGCTCATTTTTGCCCCATGCAAGAGCCCTGTGAGGAAAGGCGGAGGGACCTGGGAATGTTCAATCTGGAGGAGGTTGAGGAGGGGACAGGATGGCTCTCGTGAAGTCTTTGAAGGGCTGTGTCACTTAGAGGAGGGCAGGGAGCGGCTCCAGTTGGCAGCAGAGGAGAGGACTCGCAATGATGGGTTTAAATTAAGGGCGGGAAGGTCCCAGCTGGATATTAGGAAAAACTTTTTGACAGTTGGGAGTTGTGCCACAGTGGAATCAGCTGGCTAGGGAGGTGGTGAGCTCCCCCGCCCTGGCTGTCTTTAAGCAGTGGCTGGACAACCCCTTGTCAGGGATGCTCTAGGCCACTGGTGGCGAACCTTTTAGAGACCGAGTGCCCAAACTGCGACCCAAAACCCACTCATTTATCGCAAAGTGCCAACACGGCAATTTAACCCGAATGCTGAGGTTTTACTTTAGAAAAAACAACTCACACATTAACTTAAGATGATCCAAACAAAGTGAGGAAAGCAATCCCAAATGCTTTCACTTAAAATTATTTGGCAGAGAATCCGACACTTTAATGATGGTCTGGGCCTGGCTGGGGCGATGGCACGCGTGCCCACAGAGAGGGCTCTGAGTGCCACCTCTGGCACACGCCCCATAGGTTCGCCACCACTGCTCTAGGCTGATCCCGCACTGAGCAGGGGGTTGGACTAGATGGCCTGTAGGTCCCCTTCCAACTCTGTGACTCTATGATTGTATGGTACAAAGTTGGATTCATGCCCAACTGCGGTTGAACTACAGTAGTAATGTCAGCTGAGTGCAGCCTGTGGAAAAGGCACTCAGTGAATACTCAGGGAAACCGTGTTTGTGTTTTGTGGGGTGCAGACTTTGTGTGGTGTCGCCAGTAGCTAGACTGTGGCGGGTTGGAATGTGGGAATGTTTATGGGATTTCTGTATGGCAATGAAGCTCACAGGGTGGCCTGGGTTGAATTCTACCGAACCTTCCTTTCATACTCGTGCTAGATTAGAGTGCCATTCTAAGCATGGAAGTACACAGCGTGTGTCATGTTGTCAGCCTCCGGAGATCTGGAATCACAGCTGACCTCCTGACTACAGAGATCAGTTCCCCCTGGAGAAAACGGCTGCTTTGAAGGGTGGTCTTGATGTCATTGTATTTTATTTATTTATATCTTCGATTTCTACCTCGCTCCAACCCCGAAGGGTCTCTGAGCGGCTTACAAGTTCCAAATTTATCCCTAGCTAAGGCCACATGTCTACAGGGGTTGGGGTTGGGGCTGCCTACCGGCACCCCGGTGGCAGGGCTCGCTGTTTTTCTTGGTTGTTCTTCCCAGGCGGTCTTTCGGGTGTCAGTGCTCAGTTCCTGGTGTGGTCGTCCGGTTCGGCGGCTTCTTCTCTCTTTCTTTCGGCGGGCTCGTCTGGTATGTGGGTCGTATCGACTTACAGCCCAGCTAACGTCCGTATGGCTCTGCTGCGCTTGCGTCATGTCCCCACGTCCTTCTGTGGCTCCGCCTCTGTCTCCACCTCCATCGCTCCGCTTGCCTTCGCTCCGACACGCCGACGTTACGCCACTCCATCGCCGCCATTTCCACCGTCGCCGCTGCAGTCGCTTTTACTGCTCCTGCCACACACACCCATACGGGGAGGGTGCCCCCTGCCACCTAAGGGCAGGTACCCATTCATCTACTCGCTTATATTAATTGCTTTCGAACCGCTGGGTGGGCGGGAGCTGGGACTAGGGACAGGAGCTCACCCTGGCCGTGGTGGGTCTCGAACAGCTGTAGCAGCTGTTCACTGATGTTACCAGCAGGCGTTTTACCGCCTGCGCCACCGCTCCCTTAGTGTATCCCACTAAGTTCCCTCCCCCCCCCAAACCCTGCCCTCCTAAAGTTTCACGCCCCCCCCCCGTCTAGGGATTTCCCCACTTGGAGTTGTGTGTGGCCTTAGTTGTGTGTGGCCTTAGTTGTGTGTGGCTCTGTGATCCTTTTCGTTGACTTAGAGAATGTGCAGTGCAGCTGGTGAAGTCTTTCTTTAAACGGAAAAATCAGCAGTGGTGGTAGCGTTGCCAACTGTCCAGGTGGAGCCTGGGGACCTCTCAAAATTATGAGAGATCAGTTCCCCTGCAGAAAGCGGCTGCTTTGGAGTGTGGACTCTACAACCTTATACCCTCTTCTCCCCAGATGTCACCTCCAGTTCTACAGGAATGTTAGGGACAATAACGTTTGCCCCAGGGCAATAACTTTTGCCCCACGAAGAAATCAGGCAGAAAATCAAAGTGGAGGTTTTTTAAAGATCTTTATCGGATGTACATCAGGGAAACCCAGCCTGAGATCAGAGACTCGGGCCTGAGGTCAGAAACTCAGGCCAAGGGCTTCCTAGTTCTGTGGTTACATACAGCTTTTATACAGTCGCCTAATTAACATATGCAAGTTTCTAATGCCCTATCACGAACGCAAAAAGTCCCTGTTTGTTAGTTGACTGGTCAACCACAAACTTACAATCTCCTCGCACGCCTCTTCTCCCTAGTCACGCATTAGTTTGTTTTAATTCCATTAATGTACATGCTGGAGCTGCGGTGGCTCAAGTGGTTAAGATGCTGAACTGCATGCTGTGGAAGGTCAGTAGTTCAGCAGTTCGAGACCCGGGTGCCGCATGATGGAGTGAGCTCCCATCTCTAGTTCCAGCTCCTGCCAACCTAGCAGTTCGAAAGCAAGAAATTGCAAATAGATAAATAGGGACCACTTCGGTGCGAAGGTAGCAGCGTTCCGTGCGCCTTGGTGTTTAGTCATGCTGGCCACATGACCATGGAAACATCTTCGGACAGCGCTGGCTCTTCGGCTTTGAAATGGAGATGAGCACTGCAACCCTAGAGTCGGATTCGACTGGCTTTCGAGCAAGGGACCTTTACCCAAGGCTCTTTTTGTAGAAAAAGCCCAGCAGGAACTCATTAGCATAATAAGCCACACCCAACACCAGAAACTCATTAGCGTATTAGGCCACACCCCTGCCAGCACAGCTCATTAGCACTTTAGCCCGCACCCCCACATTACCAGAAGTGTGGTTATCCAGCCACACTCACCTTTTGCTTGTTATTCTGTTTACCTTGTTTGTTGTCAAAACCCAGGGCCTTTTTTTTGTAGCAGGAACTCCTTTGCATGTTAGGCCACACACCCCTAATGAAGCCAATTCTAATGGATTTCTTTTGTTGGGTGTGGCCTATTATGCTAATGAGTTCCTGCTGGGCGTGGCCAACTTGGGAGCCAGCCGGAACTCCGTTTCTGTGCGTTCCTGCCCAAAAATAGCTCTGCCTTTACCAATGTACATGCTTCCTCCCAATTAGTTATACATTGTAGTGAAAACCAGGTGATTTCCATCCTCAAGTATAATTGGGATGGTATGCTTTATCGTATGGACTACGGATATCCTGCCTTCCGCCTTCTGCCGTGCATCTTGCATTCTGCTGTGTAAGCTTATTTTCTACAAATGGACTATTTTTTATAACAGAGTTCATTCTGAGTGTGTTCTACTTTCTAGCTTCTAAAAGCAGGCCCTAATACTTCTCGTTACAGATATTGATGATGAATTCCCCAAATTTCCCAATCAATAACCATCCCTAACAGGAATTTCCCAACCTGGAGTTGGCAAACCTAAGTGGTGGGATGTTGCGTGGCTATTTAACCCTTTCCCTTTGTGATTAAGATTAAGATTGCCGGGAAAAACATCAACAGCCTCAGATATGCAGACAATACCACTCTAATGGCAGAAAGTGAAGAGGACCTCAAGAGCCTCTTGCTCAGAGTGAAAGAGGAGAGCGCCGAAGTTGGCTTAAAGCTCAATTTATCCAGCCCCATCACTCCTTGGCAAGTAGAAGGGGAGATCGTGGAAGCAGTGACAGACTTCACGTTCCTGGGATCCAAGATCACTGCAGATGGTGACTGCAGCCATGAAATTAAAAGACGCCTGCTCCTTGGGAGGAAAGCGATGGCAAACCTAGACAGCATAATAAAAAGTACAGACATCACCCTGCCAACAAAAGTCCATATGGTCAAAGCAATGGTATTCCCAGTAGTCATGTATGGCTGCGAGAGTTGGACCATAAGGAAGGGCGAGCACCGAAGAATAGATGCTTTCGAATTATGGTGCTGGAGAAGACTCTTGAGAGTCCCTTGGACTGCAAGGAGATCAGATCAGTCAATCCTAAAAGAAATCAACCCTGACTGTTCCCTGGAAGGACAGAGACTGAAGCTGAAGCTCAAATACCTTGGCCACCAAATGAGAAGGGAGCCCTCACTGGAGAAGACCCTGATGCTGGGAGAGACTGAAGGTCAAAGAAGACGGGGACGGCAAAGGATGAGATGGTCAGGCAGTGTAATTGATGCAACGAACATGAAGTTGAGCAAACTCCGGAGGACGATGGAGGGCAGGAGGGCCTGGAATGATGTGGTCCATGGGGTCGTGAAGAGTCGGACTCGACTGTGTGACTGAACAACAACAATAACTTTGTGATACATCAAGAAGGGTAGTTTTATTCAGGTACAAGCTCTCCTTCCTCTGTGAGGACAGATCTGCACATTCCCCCCCCCCAATAGTTAGCAATCCAAAACAGTCCAGTGGAGCCTGAGCGGTGGGTGTTGCCTTCTGACACACTTCCGGTGATGTCAGGGGGTGTGGCACATGCAAATCAGTTATGGGAATGAGTGATGCTAATGAGCTCCTGCACCTCTTTTTCTTCGAAATGACCCCTGGAGAGCACACTCCAAAGCAGCCATTTTGTCCAGTCCAAGGGGACTGATGCCTGTAGTCTGGCGATCAGGTGTAATTCCAGGAGTCAGGTCAGGGGGGTCATTCCGGGGTAATCCTGGGTCTCTCCTGGAGGCTTAACCTTCCCTATGAGGAAAGGTTAAGACGCTTGGGGCTCTTTAGCTTGGAGAGACGACGACTGAGGGGGTGACATGATTGAGGTTTACAGGATTATGCGTGGGATAGAGCAGGTCGAGAAAGAAGTACTTTTCTCCGTTTCTCACAATACAGGAACTCGTGGGCACTCAATGAAATTGCTGAGCAGTTGGGTTAGACGGATAAAAGGAAGTACTTCTTCACCCAGAGAGTGACTAACACTTGAAATTCACTGCCACAGGAGCTGGCGGCGGTTACAAGCATGGATGGCTTCAAGAGGGAATTGGATAAACATATGGAGCAGAGGTCCATCAGTGGCTATTAGCCACAAGGTATAGATAGGAGCTCTCAGTCTGGGGCAAGGGATGCTCTGTCATCTTGGTGCTTGGGGGGCAACAGTGGGAGGGCTTCTGGAGTTCTGGCCCCACTGGTGGCACTGGTATTTCTTGCCACTGTGTGATACAGAGTGTTGGACTGGATGGGCCTTTGGCCTGATCCAACATTGGCATCTCTTATGTTCTTATGTTCAATCATATTCCACCCTAACTTAATCTTGTTCTTCGTATATTTTGGAGCTTTAATGTAGGCATCTATTTGTATGCATTGTAAGCCGCCCCGAGCCCGCCTTGGTGGGGAGGGCGGGATAAAAAAATGTAATAAAATAAATAAATAAATACCCCAAAACAGCCATTCTCCCTCATTCCCACTACGGGGAACTGATCCCTGTACACTGGAGCGCAGCTGCAATGCCAGGAGGGAGGACTCCAGTCCCCACCTGGGGGTTGGCAACCCCATTTCCCAAAGGAGTCATTTTTCTCCAGTGGCAGGCATCCTTCCAGGAGAGTCCCAGGCCCAACCTGGAGGTTGAGAAAACCAAAGAAGGGATCACAGGTACAGGAAATACGTCAACACAAAGAAACACTGTGATGAAATTGGCAATAACATTTAATAATTCCTATGAACATCAATAGGAGCTGCGGTGGCTCAAGTGGTTAAGACGCTGAACTGCAGGCTGTG
>NW_015165856.1:506832-509035 GCF_001447785.1 Gekko japonicus | reverse complement strand
CGGGGACGGCAAAGGATGAGATGGTTAGACAGTGTCATAGATGCAACGAACATGAAATTGAGCCAACCTCAGAGGACGGCGGAAGACAGGAAGGCCTGGCGTGATCTGGTCCATGGGGTCGCGAAGAGTTGGACTCGACTGTGCGACTGAACAACAACAACAAATGAACATCAATAAAAATGTATGCAATATAGCTCAGGAAATTCTAACATATTCAAGAAAACGTCCAAAATCCTCTATGAGCACCCGGTTTTATACTCATTTCTTCCTCAGGAGTAATTATGTTAGATGGTGTCACCCTCTTGATACAGTTTAAAGACTTCTTTTGCTTCCTTCAAATAGTAGCAGCATTAACTTCTTCTTTTTTTTTACTTTCTTCAAATTATTGCAGATTAACTTCTTTTTCAAATTATCTTCCAGTTCCATTTCAAGTATTTGTACTAGGAGCAAGCCAGTTAATTAATTATCTACTAGAGACCAACTGAGACAGAGAGCATTTGCCAGCCAATTTGAAATAAGAAGGCTTCTAGCCAGATTAAAAAAAAGAGGACTGGTTGCTGCTATTAAGAAATTAATTAACTGGCTTGCTCCTAGTACAAATACTTGAAATGGAACGGGAAGATAATTTGAAAAAGAAGTTAAATCTGCAACAATTTGAAGAAAGTAAAAAAAGAAGTTAATGCTGCCAACCTGGAGGTTACCAAGCCTACCCCAAAGTAGCCCTATTTTGCACACTCCTTGGGGTCTGGAGCGCAGCCGCAATGCCAGGCAGGAGAACTCCCGTCCCCACCTGGAGGTTGGCAACCAGGTTTCCAAAGCCCAGCCATACTCCCCACCCCCCAACGGATTCTTGCAATCCGGAAGTCAGGCTTCCTTCCGGGAGAGTCCCAGGCCCATCTTAGAGGTTGCCAACCAAACTCTGCAGACTCCTGGTCGTCTGGACTGGAGTGGAACCCGGTGCACCTCCCGTCCAATACTCCCTCTAAGCTGTGGAGCCCTGTGAGCAAAAATTCTACTTTGTGAGCTGCCGGCATTAAAGTTGTGAGTGAGCAGTTTGGGCTGCTGCATAAATCAGTTTGCTCTGGAGCCCTCCTTCCTGAGCGAAGACAGAAATGTGTGAGCTGGAGGCTAAAAACCTGTGAGCTTGAGCTCACTCAGTTTAGAGGGAATAATGTTCCCGTCCCCACCTGGAGGTTGGCAACCCCGTTTGCAAAACCCACCCACAATTCCCCCCCCTCTCCCCTCCAACGGATCCTTGCAATCAGGAAGTCAGGCATCCTTCCGGGAGAGCCCCAGGCCCAGCCTGGAGGTTGGCAACAGTGTTCCCTCTAAGCTGAGTTAGTGTGAGCTAGCTAACAGTTTTTTAGCCTCCGGCTCACACATTTTTGCCTTAGCTCAGGAAGGATGGGCTCCAGAGCAAACTAATTTGTGCAGTAGCCAAATGACTTGCTCACAGCTTTCATGCCAGTCACTCACAAAGTAGAATTGTTGCTCACAAGACTCCACAGCTTAGAGGGAACATTGGTTGGCAACCCAACTTTGCAGACTCCTCGTCGTCGCCTGGAGCGCAACCGCGGTGCCGGGAGGGAGACCTCCCGTCCAGTGTTCCCTCTAAGCTGAGTTAGTGTGAGCTAGCTCACACTTTTTAACCTCTGGCTCACCCATTTCTGTCTTCACTCAGGAAGGAGGGCTCCAGAGCAAACTCATTTATGCAGCGGCCAAATCGCTCGCTCCCAACTTTAATGCCAGCGGCTCACAAAGTAGCATTTTTGCTCACAGGACTCCACAGCTTAGAGGGAACATTGCAGTCCCGTCCAGTGTTCCCTCTAAGCTGAGTTAGTGTGAGCTAGCTCACAGTTTTTTTAGCCTCCGGCTCACGCGTTTTATATCTTAGCTCAGGAAAGGATGGCTCCAGAGCAAACTGATTTTTGCAGTAGCCAAATCGCTCGCTCACAACTTTCATGCCAGGAGCTCACCAAGTAGAATTCTTGCTCACAAGACCCCACAGCTTAGAGGGAACATTGCAGTCCCGTCCCCACCTGGAGGCCGGCCAGGGCCCCCGTCTCCCGGGTGCAGGTGTGTGTGTGGGGGGAATAAAACACTTCCCACATGCCCAGAGGCCCCTTTGCGCCGCAAGCACCCCCCTCCCCCAGCGCCTCTCCCGAGCAGCCTCCGGTGCGCGGGGCGTGGCACGGGCGGCGGG
>NW_015165856.1:500578-506012 GCF_001447785.1 Gekko japonicus | reverse complement strand
TGTTATTATTATTATTATTATTATTATTATTATTATTATCATCATCATCATCATCCCTCTGCACTTGTTTCACTCATTATGATGGTTTGGGGAGTGTTTGAAATTTTTGAAGGCAGGGGGTCGCACAACCTAGGCTGGTGGCAGTTTGGGGTAATAGAACTATGTGTTCCTATTATTATTTTTGTTATTGTTGTTGTTCCTGTTGTTTTTACTACTACGACAACGACTATTAGGCTGGTGGCAGTTTGGAGCAATAGAACTATGTGTTCCTATTATTATTTTTGTTATTGTTGTTGTTCCTGTTGTTTTTACTACTACGACAACGACTATTATTATTCTCCCTCCCTCTGCACTTGTTTCACTTATTAATATGAAGGCTTGTTTATAATTTTTAAAGGCGGGGGTGGTGGTGGTGTCCGCGCACTATCTTAATATCCACCCCCTCCCCCAGGCTGGTGGCAGTTTGGGCCAATAGAACTATGTGTTCCTATTGTTGTTGTTGTTACTACTACTGTTATTATTATCATTGTTATTATTCTCCCTCCCTCTGCACTTGTTTCACTCATTATGAAGGATTGGGGGGTGTTTGAAAAATTTAAAGGCGGGGGTGTGTGTGTTACACACTATCTTAATATCCACCCCCCCCACTGGTGCCAATTTGGGGCGATGAAAAGATGGGTTCCCATTACCATTTCAGCTAATCGGACCCCCCTCGTCTTTTCTCAGTCTCACTGGAATGAGAGGCTATGTCATCATTGGAGATTGCAGATCCCCCCCAGTTTAATTCTGTGGAAATTGTGTTTCTGTAATCATTTTTTTGGGGGGGGGGTTGAAGTCCTTGCTCCCCGTGTCCCCTACCATCTTACGGTCGTGTGTGTTCCTATCATCCTTGAATGGAGACCTTCCTTTCCAAATGACTCCTGACCCTCAAATGGGGGTGTGTTGTGGGCGCTCTAAGTAATGCAGACCTGCACGGTACCTTCCCAGCTGCCTTCAGATGGGGTGGGGGCACAACAAACCCGTGGGGTGTGTGCAACTGCTGAGAATGTGTGCGGTTTGGCTGGTAGAAGGTTGCGTCTGCGGCCAGGGAACCTTTCTTTCTCTTTCTCTCCCTTATTCCCCTAGTAATGCACTCTCTCCTCCTTCCCTTTATAGCTGATCTCATTTCGAGGTTTATTTCCTCTTTGTGTATCCGTGAGAGCGTATGTGAGGTTCTCGTAACAGCAGCAGTGACAACAAACACATCTATTCCCGGGAAGGAGGCGTACTTCTTCATCCGTGCTCGTGTCGCCGTACGCATCGCTCTCTAACAATATCCCCCTCCCTCCCTGTGTCCTGAAAAGTGGAAAAAACATACAAAATCGATGCCCCCCAAACTGGATTGAAACACAGGAGGGAGAGATGTGTTTATTTCTTTGAACTCGAATAATGTCACGGTGGCTTTTGCGGTCGGCGTGCGCAAGGCCACGCAAGCACTGAAATCACAACAAAAGGCAATTTCAAAACAGTGTGGCGACGAAGACAAATCAGAAAATGATTACCATTTTTGTGTCCCTGCTTACCAGATGTGTGGTGTGTCAAGGCTGCAAGAGGAAGGGGGGATTGTGTTATTTGGGTGTGTTTGTGTGTGTGCTGAGATACAATTGCTCTTTCAATCTCTCCGTTGCTCCCTAAACAGTAAAACACATCCTATTTGCCCCTTTTCGAAAGAACTAATGAGAAATGGACGGTTTTGCCTTTCGGCAGCCTGCGCCGGGTGGGTGGGTGTGAATGGAAGGAGGAAAGGGAGAGAGCTACGAACAAAGCCGGCCTTCCCTTCCCCCAGTAGCGCCGTGAAGTGTGAGTGGGGGTTTCCTCACCGGTTTCAGCTGCATCGGGCTGGCGTGCTTTGTGTGGAGATAATGCGCTCACCCGGGAGTATGTGCAGTCCGATGCGCCGGATGGAGACGTTCCCAAGAGCGCCACAAGGACGGGAGGGTTGGAGTTTGCGGGGACTCAAATTGCTGAGGTGCTTGGGGGAAAAATAGGCGAGCTGCTTAAAGGGGAAGAGAAGGGTTAAGGCAGGTTCATGTGCTTTTCAATCCATGCTTGGTTGTGGGCAGATACTCCGGATCATCGTAAGGACACAAAAAGGGGCTTTGATGCATAAGAAGAAGAAGAGAAGAGATTGGATTTATACCCCGCCCTTCAGTACCCAAAGGAGTCTCAAAGCGGCTTACAAACACCTTTCCCTTCCCCTCCCCACCACAGACACCCTGTGAGGTAGGTGGGGCTGAGAGAGCTCTGACAGAAACTGCTCTTTTTTAAGAACAGCTGTGTCAGAACTTTGGCGTGCCAGAGGTCATCCAGCAGCTGCAAAGTGGAGGAGTGGGGAATCAAACCGGGTTCTCCCAGATCAGAATCCGCGCGCTTAACCACTACACCAAACTGGAGAGTCCAATCCAGCAACAGTGGCCAGACTGACACATGCGCGCAGACTCCAAAGAGACTCCTTCTCTCTGTTCCTTTGTCCCCATTCTCTGCTTTGCAGCGTTATACTGGCTCTGTACGTACCTTAGCATTTTTATCTCCTCTTAATTTACTTCATCTATATTTATTTCCTTCATTTATAGCCTCCCTCTCTGCCCAGTTGGGGACCCAGATCGGCTTAACCTCATTCTCCTGTCCTCTATTTTTTATCATCACAACAACCCTGTGAGGTAGATTAGGTTGAGAGCGCCTGACCGGCCCAAGGTCACCTGGCAAACTCATGGCAGAGCATGGGTTCAAATTTGCTTCTCCTGTCTTTCAGTGAGCTTAGGGTGACGTTAACGTGGTTCTGTCTTTCCCGGATTTCCCCCTAAGAACCGGCCCGTGATAGTTTCAGGTGGTCAGCTGTGTTTGTCTGAAGCAATAGAACAAAGAGTCCAGTGGCACCTTGAATAAACCTTTGTTGAGTCTTAAAGGTGCCACTGGACGCTAAATTTGTTCAACAGCCCTGTGAGTAGTGTTCACTCTAAGCTGAGTTAGTGTGAGCTAGCTCACAGATTTTTGTCTTAGCTCAGGAAGGAGGGCTCCAGCGCAAAGTAATTTATGCTGCATCCAAATAGCTCGCTCACAACATTAATGCCCATAGCTCACAAAGTAGAATTTTTGCTCACAAGACTCGGCAGCTTAGAGGGAGCCTTGCCAGTGAGGTCGGTAGGGCTGAGAGTGAGTAGCTGTTGCCCAGGTCACCTTTATGGCATAGTGGGGATTTGAATTCAGACCTTCCAGATTTGAGTCCAGTGGTCTAACTTTGACATTCATGTTTAAATAAACGTTTGTATGTCCGTTCCCCCCCCCAAACGATCTCAGGACCCCCCAGAGTGATTAAAAACAATAATATAAGATATAATAAAAATGGTTGGCCCCTGTGTGAGACAGGATGCTTGCCTAGATGGACCACTGGTCAGGCCCAGCACGGGTCTTCGGACGTTATCTGGAGAAGACCTCGGCTTCTCTGTCCTGTTGTTGGCCCTCCAGAGGAACTGGTTAGCCACTGTGTGAGACGGGATGCTGGACTAGATGGACCCCTGGTCTGATCCAGCAGGGCTCTTCTGATGTTCTTATCAGGGGAAGGCCTCGGCCTCTCTGCCCTGTTGTTGGCTGTCCAGAGGAACTGGTTGGCCACTGTGTGAGACAGGATGCTGGACTGGATGGACCCTCCCTGGTCTGACCCAGCAGGGCTCTTCTGATGTTCTTATCGGGGAAGGCCTCAGCCTCTCTGCCCTGTTGTTGGCTGTACAGAGGAACTGGTTGGCCCCTGTGTGAGACAGGATGCTGGACTGGATGGACCCCTGGTCTGATCCAGCAGGGCTCTTCTGATGTTCTTATCGGGGAAGGCCTCAGCCTCTCTGCCCTGTTGTTGGCTCTCCAGAGGAACTGGCTGGTCCCTGTGTGAGACAGGAGGCTGGACTGGATGGACCCTCACTGGTCTGATCCAGCAGGGCTCTTCTGATGTTCTTATCGGGGAAGGCCTCAGCCTCTCTGCCCTGTTGTTGGCTCTCCAGAGGAACTGGCTGGCCACTGTGTGAGACAGGATGCTGGACTAGATGGACCCTCACTGGTCTGATCCAGCAGGGCTCTTCTGATGTTCTTATCGGGGAAGGCCTCAGCCTCTCTGCCCTGTTGTTGGCTGTCCAGAGGAACTGGTTGGCCACTGTGTGAGACAGGATGCTGGACTAGATGGACCACTGGTCTGATCCAGCAGGGCTCTTACGATGTTCTTATACTATCACATAGCTGAACCAAACTTTAAAACAGTAAACATAAATTCCTCTAAAATCAGCAGTCAAAAAACACCCTCTGCGCGGCTTGATCGTTATTCTCAGTCCGTTCTCCAAGGTAATACATACTGAACATTGAAATTCAGTTTCGATATCATGGTTAACAGTTTTTCATAGAGCCATTATTCTTGAATTCAGATTTAAGGTCCAACCTGTTCATTACAGGGAAATGCGCTCCCATACTGTTTGCCGCTGGTAATGTGTCATTGGAAAAAAAATAAAAATAATCATGTGCTCCTGTGTTTCTTTGCCCCTGCATCAGCATTAGCATTAGCAAGAATGGGATATGAGAAAATAGCAACACAGGGATGTTGTAACACGTTTGTTCATCTGTGTGTTACCAGGGAGACGTGGGTTGGTGGCGCTCGTCTGTCTGGAACATGGAGCATTGAATGAATGGACCACACCACACCTTGTTGCCTAATTCTATAGGTTCAAAGCAATTCACATAATAATTTAGTATTCTCAGCGTTGCTCGGACCTGAATGGCCCAGGCTAGACTGCTCTCATCAGCTCTTGGAAGCTAACCAGGGTCAGCTTTGGTTAGCGCTTGGATGGGAGACCACCAAGGAAGTCCAGGGTTGCCACGCAGAGGCAGGCAACGGCAAACCGCCTCTGTTCGTCTCTTGCCTCAGAAACCCCATTGGGGTCTCCATAAATCATCTGTCACTTGAGGTCACTTTCCACCCCCACTGTTCTCAGTGTCTCGTTATCAACAGTAAATCAGTTAATACTGCTGTCATGAAAAAAAGAAAGTGTAAATGGGGGAAAAAAAAGTGTCCGAAGTTGCAGATTCGGGCAGGGAGTTTCCAGAGAAGAAACTGCATATCGGCAGTTGCAATAATTTTTGGACTTCGCATGCTTTCCTTCCTTTTGCCAGTTTGGTGTGTAGTGTTTAGGAGTTTTTTTGTTGTTCAGTCGCACAGTCGAGTCCGACTCTTCGCGACCCCATGGACCAGATCACGCCAGGCCCACCTGTCTTCCGCCGTCCTCTGAAGTTGGCTCAACTTCATGTTCGTTGCATCGATGACACAGTCTAACCATCTCATCCTTTGCCGTCCCCGTCTTCTTTGACCTTCAATCTTTCCCAGCATCAGGGTCTTCTCCAGTGAGGGCTCCCTTCTCAT
>NW_015165856.1:491992-500409 GCF_001447785.1 Gekko japonicus | reverse complement strand
AAGCCCACTTTTGCGCTCTCCTCTTTTACCCTGATCAAGAGGCTCTTTAGGTCCTCTTCACTTTCTGCCATTAGAGTGGTATCGTCTGCATATCTGGGGTTGTTGATCTTTTCCCCAGCAATCTTAATTTCCACTTGTGATTCATCCAGGCCAGCATTTCGCATGATGTACTCTGCATATATATTAAACAAGCAAGGTGACAATATACATCCTTGTCGTACTCCTTTTCCTATGCGAAACCAATCAGTTGTTCCATATCCGGTTCTAACTGTTGCTTCTTGACCCTTATACAGGTTTCTCAAGAGACATGTGAGGTGGTCTGGTACTCCCATCTCTTTAAGGACCTGCCATAGAGTGCAGGCTCTAATCTAGGAGAACCGGGTTTCATTCCCCACTCCGCCACATGCAGCTGCTGGTGTGACCCTGGGTCACTCACAAGTTCTCTCAGAGCTGTTCTCTCAGGAGCAGTTCTCCAAAGAGCTCTCTCAGCCCCACCTACCTCGCAGGGTGTCTGTTGTGGGGAGGGGGAGGGAAAGGAGATTGTAAACCACTCTGAGACTCTTTTGGGTAGTGAAGGGCGGGGTATAAATCCAATCTCCTCCTCCTCCTCCCTCTCCTCCATTTTATCCTCACAACAGCCCTGGCAGAGAGGTGAGGCTGACAGGGTGTGACCGGCCTGCAGTCACCCAGCGAAGGCTCCCAAGGCAGAGTTTTGATAACCCCTGATTTCCTAGAGCAAGTCAATAAATTGCATGTGGATGCTGTAACTCTTTCTCCCTGCTGGAGCTGATTGCCAAGAAAAGAAAAACGTAAGGCGTAATCTCTGTAAGAAGAGTAAATAATTACAGGATTACGGTGACGTATAAGCTGTGAAGCTAGGCCTGTTTACCTGGACGTGAGTCACTGAGTTCAGTGGGACTTCCTCCCGGGAAAGTGCGTACGGTTGCAGCCCTGAGTCTCTGCTTAACACGTGACCCTGTGGAAGAGAAAGTAACTGCTGTGTGTCATTTGGAGCGCCATGTAAGCAAAAGGTTGAGCACCCGTTCCTTCCCACGCCGTTTCTCCACACTAAATTTCTCCAACCTCCAGTCCACAGAGCCAGTTTGGTGTAGTGGTTAGGAGCGTGGACTCTAATCTGGGAGAACTGGGTTTGATTCCCCACTCCTCCACATGAAGCCAGCCGGTGTGACCTTGGGTCAGTCACAAGTTCTCTCAGAGCTGTTCTGTCAAGGGCAGTTCTCGAGAGAGCGCTCTCAGCCCCACCTACCTCACAGGGTGTCTGTTGTGGGGAGGGGAAGGGAAAGGAGTTTGTAAGCCGCTCTGAGACTCCTTCGGGTATTGAAGGGCGGGGTATAAATCCAATATCCTCTTCTTCTTCTTTTACCTCACAGGGTGTCTGTTGTGGGGAGGGGAAGGGAAAGGAGTTTGTGAGCCGCTCTGAGACTCCTTTGGGTAGTGAAGGGCGGGGTATAAATCCAATCTCTTCTTCTTCTTTTACCTCACAGGGTGTCTGTTGTGGGGAGGGGAAGGGAAAGGAGTTTGTGAGCCGCTCTGAGACTCGTTTGGGTAGTGAAGGGCAGGGTATAAATCCAATCTCTTCTTCTTCTTTTACCTCACAGGGTGTCTGTGGTGGGGAGGGGAAGGGAAAGGAGTTTGTAAGCCGCTCTGAGACTCCTTCCGGTAGTGAAGGGTTGAGATATAAATCCAAGCTCTTCTTCTTCTCCTGATATTTCCCCTTAAAAACTGGTGTTGGGGGGCTCTGTTGTTTATCTTAGTGTTGGGGTCCCCAACTGTTTCGAGCCTGGGAGCAGCATTGGAATTATGAGACAGCATGGCGGGCCCAGCCACAAAATGGCCGCCCCAAACTGGCTACCACAGGAGGCAGAGGCAGACATACAATGGCTGCTACAGTTTACCTTCAGTCACAAATCTGAGCTGTGGAGGCGGTTGCCGCTTGAGCGTTTAAAAATGTGGACAGCCAATCAAATCTCCGATGTCCAATCAGAAGCCTTGCTGGGCAAAAGCCCCACCTGACCCCGCCCACTTAAAAACACTGGTCAGGCACCAAGAAAGGTGGTGTCAGGCACCAAGAAAGGTGTCGTCAGACACTGTGGTGGCCATGGCTGAGGCCACTGTTGCCATGTCACTGTCTTTTGCCTTTTGGTGTAGTGGTTAGGAGCGTGGACTCTAATCTGGGAGAACCGGGTTTGATTCCCCACTCTACCTGCAGTTGCTGGTGTGACCTTGGGTTAGTCACAAGTTCTCTCAGAGCTGTTCTTTCAAGAGAAGTCCTTGAAAGAGCTCTCTCAGCCCCACCGACCTCACACAGGGTGTCTGTTGTGGGGAGGGGAAGGGAAAGAAGTTTGTAAGCCGCTCTGAGACTCCTTCAGGTAGTGAAGGGCGGGGTATAAATCCAATCTCCTCCTCCTCCTCCCCCCTTTCCCTATCACAAATGGTCAGCTTGTCCAGCATCACATGTCTGAGAGTATGAGGGCATTACCTCTACAGGAGAGACCTGCAGAGACGTGTGCCTCCATGGAAGGCCATGTGCAGTCAGTGAGAAGACAAGGAGAGGGAGAGAGAGGAGGGGTCAGAGGGCAGCTCCCAGGTTAAGACAAAGAGAGGCATCCCATTCATGGAGATAACACCTGTGCACCCTTAGAGTGATGTAGCTCTGAGACCCCTTTGGGTAGTGAAGGGCGGGGTACAAATCCCATCTCTTCGTCTTCTCCTTCTTTTGATCTGCTGTTGAGGACAATTTTAGGCCAAATGGGCTTTTCCCCAGTTCCCTTAATCTCACATTTGTTTAGAGTTTGCAGAGAAACTCGTACCTATATCACATAGCGTGCCAGATGAGGTTAAATTACGGTCACACGGGGACCCAGTGACTTTCATATGGCGTTAGAACAATTCTTATCATGAGCATTTTTATAGCTTTGATTTATTGACAATTCTTTATGCTCTTTGTTGAGTCTTTTCATGTTTGAGCACTTGTTTAAACATCCAGCTTGCCGGCAGGGTAAGCGAAAAAGCACACACAGCCTTTAGCTAGGTACCTAATTGTCAGAGATGGGATGGTAACGTTCGTCGGTCTCACTTGTCTTCCCCCTTTGGTCCATTTTACAGGTGGGAAAGTAGGACCAGACACCCTGGGAGGTAGCTGGGGCTGAGAGAGCTCTGACAGAAACGGCTCTTTTTCAAGAACAGCTGTATCAGAACTATGGCTTGCCCAAGGTCATCCAGCAGGTGCAAGTGGAGGAGTGGGGAATCAAACCCGGTTCTCCCAGATAAGAGTCCGCGCACTTAACCACGACACCAAACTGGCCAAGGGGGTAGGGCTTGGCCAGATAAATCCATGGCTAAATTAGAAAAACTCTGCTTTAGCAATTCTCAGTCTTTTTTTTTTTGTTTTTTGAGGGCAGACATGTCAGTCCTGCCAAACTAGCAGTTCGAAAGCAAGAAATTGCAAGTAGATAAATATGTACCACTTCGGTGGGGAGGTAACAGCGTTCCATGCGCCTTGGTGTTTAGTCATGCCGGCCACATGGCCACGGAAACGTCTTCGGACAGCGCCGACTCTTCGGCTGTGAAACGGAGGCAGGCACCGCAACCCTAGAGTCGGATTCGACTGGCTTTCGAGCAAGGGAACCTTTACCTTTTAGACATGTCAGTCTGCAATAAAACAACTAGACGGGAGTCCGGTAGCACCTTAGAGACCGACAAGATTAACAGGGAACGAACTCTCAAGAGTCAAAGCTCCCTGAGTTGGATAGAAAGTGCAATGGAGATCCCTTGAGTCCATATATATCGACTGGGATTATAAAGACTCAGAGGTCTCCATTCCAACTCTTCTCCGACAAAAGAAGCCATGACTCTTGCAAGCTCATACTCTGAAAATCTTGTTCAGAGCATAAGAGAAGCCATGTTGGATCAGGCCAGTGGCCCATCCAGTCCAACACTCTGTGTCACACAGTGGCCCAAACCCAGGTAACATCAGGAGGTCCAGCAGCAGGCCCAGAGCTCTAGAAGCCCTCGCACTGTTGCCCCCCCCCGCACCAAGAGTACAGAGCATCACTGCCCCAGACAGAGTGTTCCATCTATACCTTGAGGCTAATCACCATGGATGGACCTTTTGTTATCTAATCCCCCGGTAAGAACATAAGAGAAGCCCATCCAGTTTAACCAGCGGGGCCAGAACTCCAGGAGCCCTCCCATTGTTGCCCCCCAAGCACCAAGAACACAGAGCATCACTGCCCCACACCAAGCATTCTATCTATACCTTGTGGCTAATACCCAGTGATGGAACTTTTCTCCATATGTTTATCTAGTCCCCTTGTAAGAACATAAGAGAAGCCATGTTGGATCAGGCCAATGGCCCATCCAGTCCAATACTCTGTGTCACACAGTAGCCCAAACCCAGGTGCCTGTTTAGGTTCGCCATTGCTTTCCTCCCAAGGAGCAGGCGTCTTTTAATTTCATGGCTGCAGTCACAGTCTGTGGTGATCTGGGATCCCAGGAACGTGAAGTCTGTCACTACTTCCACGACTTCCCCTTCTATTTGCCAAGGAGTGATGGGGCCGGATGCCATGATCTTAGTTTTTTTGATGTTGAGCTTCAAGCCCACTTTTGCGCTTTCCTCTTTTACTCTGAGCAAGAGGCTCTTTAGATCCTTTTCACTTTCAGCCATTAGAGTGGTATCATCTGCATATCTGAGGTTGTTGATCTTTTCCCCAGCAATCTTAATTCCCGCTTGTGATTCATCCAGGCCAGCATTTCGCATGATGTACTCTGCATATATATTAAATAAGCAAGGCGACAATATACATCCTTGTCGTATATACCTTGAGGCTAATCGCCATGGATGGACCTTTTGTTATCCAATCCCCCGGTAAGAACATAAGAGAAGCCATGTTGGATCAGGCCAATGGCCCATCCAGTCCAATACTCTGTGTCACACAGTAGCCCAAACCCAGGTGCCATCAGGAGGTCCACCAGTGGGGCCAGAACTCCAGGAGCCCTCCCACTGTTGCCCCCCAAGCACCAAGAATACAGAGCATCACTGCCCCACACCAAGCATTCCATCTATACCTTCTGGCTAATACCGAGTGATGGACCTTTTCTCCACATGTTTATCCAGCCCCCTTGTAAGAACATAAGAGAAGCCATGTTGGATCAGGCCAATGGCCCATTCAATCCAACGCTCTGTGTCACACAGTAGCCCAAACCCAGGTGCCATCAGGAGGTCCACCAGTGGGGCCAGAACTCCAGGAGCCCTCCCACTGTTGCCCCCCAAGCACCAAGAATACAGAGCATCACTGCCCCACACCAAGCATTCCATCTATACCTTGTGGCTAATACCCAGTGATGGACCTTTTCTCCACATGTTTATCCAGCCCCCTTGTAAGAATATAAGAGAAGCCATATTGGAGCAGGCCAATGGCCCATCCAGTCCAGTGTTCTGTGTCACACAGTGGCCCAAACCCAGGTGCCATCAGGAGGTCTACCAGTGGGGACAGAACTCCAGAAGCCCTCCCACTGTTGCCCCCCAAGCACCAAGAATACAGAAAATCACTGCCCCAGGTAGAGTGTTGTCAGAGCTCTCTCAGCCCCACCTGCCTCACAGTGTGTCTGTCGTGGGGAGGGGAAGGGAAAGGAGTTTGTAAGCCGCTCTGAGAGTTCGAGTGGAGGGCGGGGTATGAATCCAATCTCTTCTTCATACTGGGTGACCCTGGGCCCAGTCACTCTCCCTCAGCCTAATCTATCTCATTGGATTGTTGCGAAGATAAAACAGAGGAGAAGAGGACAATGCAAATTGCTTTGTGACTCTTGTGGGGAGGGAAGGTGGGGTATAAATGAAGTAAATAAAAGATGAAGTTGAAGCCTGGATCAGATAAAGGGCTTGGGTTTTTTGCCTGTCGCAAGGCTTGCTTGTTTGCCAAAGCTTTTGAGGGGGTTTGAATGGCAGGTATCTTTCAAAAGATAGGAGGAAGGAGAGATTTGTGGCTTGTTATTTTATTCTGGTTTTAACTGGAAAAGGTTTTTTAGGCCCCGGTCGCATGGAGGATTTGCCGCGCTAAAGGCACGAATGTCAGGCGGATTTTCGGGGTGCGATCACACTGCAACATCTGGGAAGCGTAGTGCACCCGTGGCCAACCCATGGCGTCCCGCTGAAGATGCGCAGTAAAAAGTACCTCGTAAAGTTCACTAGTATCCGGAAAACGCGGGGCAGGGGCGGGCGTCTGATCGCGGGAGCGCTAGTATCCCGTGGGCATCCGGTCCACGTCCCGTCGCGAACCGGATGTTTTTCCTAAGTGCATGTGCACAAATGCGTAACTGAAAGCAGCGCTGCTCCGCGGAACTGCGCATGCACACAAACGCGAAACGCTTGCCACGCCACTTCTTTGCCACGCTCCAGCATCGCCGTGTGCCAGCTAACAGCCTAAGTGCAAAGACTTGGGGGACCGTGTGATTGGGCTACCGTGCTTTATTTTGCTCTGGGGCGAACAGCCACACCTCCCCCCCGCGTTATCTGGCCCATGTGACCGGGGCCTTAAACTGTTATTGTAAGCTGCCTTGCACCACAAGGAGAGGTGCGGTATAATTGTTTTAGTATAAACTAATTAAGGCCTCGGTCACACGGGCCGGATAGCACAGGGGGGAGGCGTGGCTGTTTGCCCTGGAGCGAACTACCACGCGGCCGCCAGATTAAACGTCCCGCCGACATCCCGTGGTTCAGGGGGAAGTGCCGATCATACGTCAATCCTGCTGCGCGGTAAAGAAGCGGCGTGGCGGGGTTTTTATATATTTTTTAACCGAAGTGTGCGCATGCGGCGTTGGGTGCTTGTGCGCATCCCGTGGAGATTTGAAAAAAACCCCACTTTTTGCCACGGGACATGGGTGGGCGCCGGATGCTATGCGCTACCACCGGAAACGTGATCAGACGCCCGCCCTTGCCCCGCGGTTTCCGGAAACTAGTACCTTGGAGATACTAGTTTTTTACGGCGCATCTTCAATGGGAAGCCTCGGGTTCGCCATGGGAGCTCTACGCTTCCCAGATGTTGCGGTTTGATCACGCCCGGAAAATCCACTTATCTTCCGTCTCTGTAGCGTGGCTAATGCTCCGTGTGACCGTAGCCTAAATAAGGTAGATTGCTTGGTGATGGGGGTCCTCCCTGGAGAGAGAAGGAAGCAGGGGAAGAGAGAAGGAAGCAGGGGAAGAGAGAAGGAAGCAGGGGAAGAGAGAAGGAAGCAGGGGAAGAGAGAAGGAAGCAGGGGAAGAGAGAAGGAAGCAGGGGAAGAGAGAAGGAAGCAGGGGAAGAGAGAAGGAAGCAGGGGAAGAGAGAAGGAAGCAGGGGAAGAGAGAAGGAAGCAGGGGAAGGGGACAGGATATGGGGGCTGCCAGAAGGAGGGGAAGAGGAAACGAGGGAAGGGGATCCAGGAGAAAAGGAGGTTCCCCCATGCAAGTCCTTGTAGCGCTCCCTGCTTGTAAATAAATAAGTGAGAAATCGCAGGGAACCACTTTATTTCAGGCTGCTAAATTTTTTTATGCTGATTCCTGGGAACATAAGAGTTTGGAGATTTCCCCCTATGAATACTGACTGGCTGCCCTGTCAATATTTTCCATTACCAATTGGAAAGCTGTTTTGCTGATGTTTACCTTGGAAACAGTTGATGAGTTCTTAAAGAGTTCTATATCAGCCTCTACTGAGGAAATTCAAAACGAAGTTCTGAAATCCAGAGTCTTCGTTGTCCATTGTAGACTTATCTGTTGGATTGATAATATTGCAGATTTACCTGTTGGATTATTGAAAATTTACCTGTTAAAACAGTGGACTGACCTGTGGGATTTTTGTAAACACTGTGTCTGTAGAATTACTACTAGGTCCATTGTAGACTTACCTGTTGCATTATTGAAATATTGTAGACTTACCTGTTGGATTGTTGAAAAGTTACCTGTTGGATTATTGATTAACCTGTGGGATTCTTGTAAACACTGCACATGTAGAATTACTACTTGGTGTATTGTAGACTTACCTGTTGTATTATTGAAATATTGTAGACTTACCTGTTGGATTGTTAAACACTTACCTGTTGGATTATTGATAACATTGTGGATTTACCTGTTGGATTTTTATAAATACTACATATGTAGTATCTTCAGTTAGTACTACTAGTTATATTGTTGTTACTCATTAGTAAATTGTTTTATTATTCTATTCTATTCTTAGCGTCCTTTTGCACAGTTTGTCTTGGGCTTATAACGGAAAACTCCCCCCCCCCCAGCCCTGCGTTCATCCCAATATTGATTCCATTTTCTGATCTCGGTTGGATGTTATAACTTTGCTCCCAGCGATAAAATCCTAGTTCCGAAAACAGGGTGTTCGGAGACAACGGAATTTAATTGAGCTTTGCATTCC
>NW_015165856.1:471443-491956 GCF_001447785.1 Gekko japonicus | reverse complement strand
TTCCTGCTGTAAAGTTTCTCTTGCTATAGATTAAGATCTTTTATGGGTATTTAAGGTGGATGTATTTTAACTTAAGACCCGTTCAGAGGACCTTAATGAAGTTACCTTAGCTCGTTTCGGCCCCAGGGGAAGTAGTTTCCATCTTTTACATTTAATTCCTGGTGCTCAGGTGTACGTTGCTAGAAAGAAGCGGGACATAATGAGAGGTGAGCTGTACTTTCCAGGATCTGCTGACACAATAAAAAAACGTAGTGGCTAATGACAGTGATACGCCCTGCTTCCGTACCTTGTACCATGCGAAATGTTCCTCTATGGTTAGCCAGGAGTTTCAGCATTTTGAATTTCCCCGGCGTTCTCAGCCTCCGTCGACGGCAGCCGCCTTGTTCTTTCACTGCTGGCCACCAGGGATCAGCCTTAAATTTAAGGCAAAAGATGAAGAAGAGAAGAAGAGGTTGGATTTATACCCCACCCTTCACTTGGAGTCTCAGAGCGGCTTACAGTCTCCTCTCCCTTCCCCTCCCCACAACAGACACCCTGTGAGGTAGGTGGGGCTGAGAGAGCTCTGAGAGAAACTGCTCTTGAGAGAACAGCTCTGACAGAACCACGGCTTGCCCAAGGTCATCCAGCAGGTGCAAGCGGAAGAGTGGGGAATCAAACCCGGTTCTCCCAGATTAGAGTCCGCGCACTTGACCACTACACCAAACTGGCAGAGGTCGTTGACATTGCCTCTGCGTAGTGACCCTGGACTACCTTGGTGGTCTCCCATCCAAGTACTAATCAGGGCCGACCCTAGTTAGCTTCTGAGGTCTGGTGAGATCGGGCTAGCTTGGGCTATCTTTTTGTTGTTGTTGTTCAGTCGCACAGTCGAGTCCGACTCTCCGCGACCCCATGGACCAGATCACGCCAGGCCTTCCTGTCTTCCGCCGTCCTCTGAAGTCTGCTCAATTTCACGTTCGTTGCATCTATGGCACTGTCTAACCATCTCATCCTTTGCCGTCCCCGTCTTCTTGGACCTTCAATCTTTCCCAGATCTAGATCAGGTCAAATGTTCAGAGGTGTTTTGCCACTGCCTGCCTCTGCGTAGCAACCCTGGGCTTCCTTGGTGGTCTTCCATCCAAGGACTAACCAGGCCAACCCTGCTTAGCAGCTGAGATCGGGCGCTATCCAGGTCAAGGTGCCAATGTCTTAAAGCCATTTAAATGGCGGTTCTGCACTGAACGGCGACCTTGTGACAAACACCATTGAGAACGGATGGCGCATGCATTCCATTTCCATATCAGAGCTGCATACAAATGAAAGCATATGTAACGGATTTTTTAAAAGTCTGCTGTCTTGGAGCCAAAACTGGATCGTCTTGTGTGTATTTCTAGCGTTTCCAGGTTGCTTTTTGACATGTTAAAGCCGTCTCTCTGGAAAGAAGTCCCACTAATATCAACCCAAACGTCTCTCTTTATCAAACGGACTTAAAGGTCTTCAGGCGCCGGATCCTTCTGTTGACTGGGCAGCAGCAGAGAATGGGTTGTGCGGATGCAAGGCCTGAAAATCCAAGCGATGCCTCCACTAAAGAACAGAATTTGCTGCCCAAATCATAGAGTCATAGAGTTGGGAGGGACCTCCAGGGTCATTTAGTCCAACCCCCTGCACAGTGCAGGAAATTCACAAATACCTCCCCCTCACACACCCTAGTGACCGCTGTTCCAGCGCAGAAGAGGATGAAAAACCTCCATGATCTCCAGCCAAACTGGTCTGGAGAAAATCTTTTGCGTTCGATGTGTTCTGCAGTATACATCATGGTAGAGAATGGCATCTCCTCTGCAGGGAATTTATTCTTTCCCACCCTTGCAATCTGTGTCACGACAGTCCACCAAGAGCTATGGCTGTATTAGTTCTGAGACTTGTAGACCAGCTTTAAAGACATCTGACTGATGCATCTTTTAGAAGAAGAAGAAGAGGAGGAGGAGGAGATTGGATTTATACCCCACCCTTCACTCAGAGTCTCAGAGCGGCTTACAATCTCCTTTCCCTTCCCCTCCCCACAACAGACACCCATGAGGTAGGTGGGGCTGAGAGAGTTCTTTCGAGAACTGCCCTAGACTGGACTGCCCTATCAAGGACAGCTCTTGTTAGAACTATGGCTTGCCCAAGGTCATCCAGCAGCTGCAAGTGGAGGAGTGGGCAATCAAACCCGGTTCTCCCAGATTAGAGTCGACACACTTAACCACTACACCAAACTGGCTCTCAGACGTGTTGCTTAATACTTCTTGCATAATACGGGCTACTTCCCACCATTTTCTGGTTGTTTTCCAACACGTGCCTTAATGTGAAATAGTCCTTAGAACGTGATGAGGTTTTTTTTCCTGTGAGCATACTGTCATATGCTGCTGTTGCAACCCATCCCCCCCAAATGTATACCACTTTCAGATTAAAAACTGTTGTCCAAATTGACATCCTCTATTGAAGGCCTAAAAATGTCATCTGAATTCTCTCTGGATCAAAGTGACATGAAAAGAAGAGGAAATGGGAGAAACCAGCATTAGATGGGACACGGAAAGTGTTCAGTCTTTATCTGCCTCCCGCAGTGATATCCGTCTGCACGGACGATGCCTGCTGGCAGAGTTTTTAAAATTTTTTGTCGAGCACTGAATCTCACTTTTCTGTTCCTCGTGGTTCGTTCGTTTGTCGAGTGGCAACGTTTTGGCGTGGAAGACGAGCTTCTGTAATTAGCTATCCAAACTCACTCAGTGTGTTCGCAGTGTGCTAGTAATTTAGCTGATCGAAGGTGACGCGACGTTCATAGTCAGTGAAAGTCTACTTTTATTATTAGGTTGGCGTCTGGAACGCTGGGGCTTGGATTAGGAATCTCATGGCCTAAGTGTAGGGCCCTGAGAACTGGATGGCCCAGGTTAGTCCCGACTCATCAGATCTCGGAAGCTTAGCAGGGTCAGTCCTGGTACTTGGTAGAATCATAGAACCATAGAGTTGGAAGGGACCTCCAGGGTCATCTAGTCCAACCCCCTGCACAAGGCAGGAAATTCACAAATACCTCCCTCCTCCACACGCCCAGTGACCCCTGTTCCACACCCAGAAGATGGCAAAAACAAAACAACCAGACAAAAAATCCTCCAGGATCCCTGGCCAAACTGGTCTTCTTGGTGCTTGGGGGGGGGGGTCAACAGTGGGAGGGCTTCTAATGTCCTGGCCCCACTGCTGGACCTCCTGATGGCACTGGTATTTCTGGCCACTGTGTGACACAGAGTGTTGGACTGGATGGGCCTGTGGCCTGATCCAACATTGGCGTCTCTTATGTTCTTATGTTAAGAGATTGGATTTATACCCCACCCTTCACTACCCAAAGAGTAGTTTACAAACTCCTTTCCCTTCCCTCCCCACAACAGACACCCTGTCAGGGAGGTGGGGCTGAGAGAGCTCTTCACAGAAACTGCTCATTCAGAGGCACTAATCCTCTGAGTCCAAGAGCCAGGAGGCAGTATCAGGGTAAGGCTTCGGCCCTTAATGCCCTGTTGTTAGCCCTTGAGAGGAACCGATTGGCCACTTTGTCTGACAGGATGCTGGACTAGATGGACCACTGGTCTGATCCAGAAGGGCTCTTCTGATGTCCTTATATTCTTAAAAGGCAGTTAATGAATGAAGACAGAAGTGTTGGCATTTTTGCTCTTGCAGCTTGCAGAGCGTGTTAGCAGTTTGAAAGTCTGTCTTCACACTCATCCATTTCCTCCGGTTTCCAGAGAAATGACTCTAGCTAGCAAATAGGAAAGTTTCCCATCAGAAAGACAAGCATTTACTGAGAACAAGGAAATGGGGCCCGCTCTAATCGAATGAGACCGATGGGCAAAACGGAGACTCACTTCACTGGTTAATAAACCTTGCGTGAGATCTGCAAAACCAAGCAGGGCAAAGACGGCATAGGAATGGTCCGAAATGAACTTTAAATAGCAGAGTGTGACAGACAACAGCAGGAGAGGAAGTCCCAGTGCGGTTTCGTTTCCTCTTCTCTTACTTCTCAGGAACACCCAAGACCGAGGCCAGACACCCTTTTCCTGCATTGGATAAGCACGTGCGCCTCTTTGCATTGCGTGTGATAGAAGACTGACTTCACCTTCAGACGCTCCAGAGAACTCAGGGCAGGATGAGTGGTGAGGTTCACCTCTGCTTCCCCCACCCCTTCCCCTGATGTCCGTTCGTCATTGAAATATTTATATCCTGCAGTACCTTGTAGTTTAGGAGCTGTGGTGGCTCAAGTGGTTAAGACACTGAACTGCAGGCTGTGGAAGGTCGGTAGTTCGGCAGCTCGAGACCCGAGTGTGCCGCATGATGGAGTGAGCTCCCGTCTCTAGTCCCAACTCCTGCCAACCTAGCAGTTCGAAAGCAAAAAATTGCAAGTAGATAAATAGGCACCACTTCGGTGGGAAGGTAACAGTGTTCCGTGCGCCTCGGTGTTTAGTCATGCCGGCCACATGACCACGGAGACGTCTTTGGACAGCGCTGGCTCTTCGGCTTGGAAACGGAGATGAGCACCGCAACCCTAGAGCCGGACTCGACTGGCTTTCGAGCAAGGGAACCTTTACCTCTTTACCTTGTAGCTTATGAGTCCCAAGCTAAAACATATGGAATAAAAGCCCCAAAAACCTTGCCCTTCTCCCAATGGTCACAGCATTGGAAGCGGGTAAAAGGACGGTGAATACAGTGAACTTCATTATTCATCGACTGAAGACGTACTTCCGTTGTTCCGTCCCAAATTTGCTGCCCATTGGGCGCCCCCTCAGCACGACATTTTAAGCTAGACTTTGTTTGTGAGAAAGAATCATTCCAGCACTAGCGCTTTGTATGTTTTTATGTGTATTTTGTTGTGATTTTAGATAAATGTGTTTTGAGTGGTTTTTATCCTATGTAAGCCGCCCTGGGGGGGGGGGGGGGTAGAAATTAAATAAATAAATTAATTAACCAAACAAAATTGACTCAGGTACCTGAAAGGTGAGTTGGAAAGCAAAGGCAGGGCCAGCATCTAAAATGAAATATGAACTAGTTGTGCATAAATATATATGTATTTGTGACAAAGGCATGTAAAAGCATATCAGGCCCCAACACAAGCCTCAAAATATAGTAAAACGTAACACGTGTCCAAGAGAAAACAATAGTGACCTAATGCGTTTCGACCCAATTGGGACTTCTTCAAAGGTCAAACAGTAGAAGGTACCAATATTACAATCAAACGACAATACACACGTAGATATAGGACCAAGACAGGAGTGCCGTTAAGGAAGAAAAAGAGTAATGTTTCAGTAACAATTTAAAATGCTGTGTCTAATAATGATATATATTATTTAAGAAGTCAAATGTATTAAGCCAAATTTATTGCACTTAATTCAAAAAAAGTAGCAAACGCCCAAGAAGATAGAGTTAAAATTCAACAAGACTTGAATACTCTGGAGACGTGGGCCGTTGCAAACAGGATGCAATTCAACAAAGATAAATGCACAGTATTACATCTGGGCCACAAAAATGTCAAGCACAAATACTGGATGGGGGATACGTTTCTGGGGAGTAGCGTGTGAGAAAGAGTTCTTGGGGTAAGAGTGGACTGAATATGAGCAGTCAGTGTGATGCGGTGGCAAAAAAGGCAAATTCGGTCTTGGGTTGTATTAAAAGGGCCATAGCATCGAAATTGCAGGAGGTCATAGCCCCTCGGTGCGCTGCCTTGGTCAGGCCACACCTGGAGTACCGTGTGCAGTTCTGGAGGCCTCGCGTCAAAAAGGATGTGGGCAAAATCGAGAGGGTGCAGAAGAGAGTGACGAGGACGACTGGGGGTCTGGAGACTGAGCCCTACGAGGAAAAGGCTAAGGGCCTTGGGGATGTTTAGTTTGGAGAAGAGGAGATTGAGGCGGGACATGATTGCTCTCCTTAAATATTTGAAAGACTGTCATTTGGAGGAGGGCAAGGAGCTGTTCCAGTTGGCAGCAGAGGAGAGGACCCGAAGCGACGGGTTTAGATTACATGCAGCAAGGTATCGGCTGGATATTAGGAAAACCTTTTTCACGGTCAGAGTGGTTCACAGGTGGAATCAGCTGCCCAGGGAGGTGGTGAGTTCCCCTTCACGGACAGCTTTCAAGAAGAGGCTGGATGGATATTTGTCAGAGGTGCCTTAGGCTGGTCCTGCATTGGGCAGGGGGTTGGACTAGGTGGTCTGTCTGGCCCCTTCCCACTCTAGGATTCTAAGAAATCAAAAGACACAAGAAAAATGTTTCATGTGAGGCCTCCTAGGATCTAGCCTTGTGACAAACGAAGATGCACACGAGTTGAATGGTATTGCTATTGTCTGCCTAGAAATAAACAATACGAAGTGCCAGGCCTTCTGGGTGGAGTCCGTGGCAAAATGCAGAATTATTTAATACGACGAACTGGTTGAACGAGTCGTTTGGATCCTGTCTTTGCAAACACAGGAAAGGGCAGCTTTCAGTCGCTTCAGCCTCGTGCCAAACTGTGCATTTGGTTGTGCTCTTCTTCTTTACACTTTTTTACACACACAGTGATTAAAATGTGTAATTTGCTGCCAGAGGATGTAGCGATGGCCACGGACAGTGTTCCCTCTAAGCTGAGTTAGCGTGAGCTAGTTCACACTTCTTTAGCCTCTGGCTCACAGATTTTTGTCTTGGCTCAAGAAGGAGGAGCTCCAGAGCAAACTAATGTATGCAGTAGGCAAATCGCTCGCTCACAGCTTTAGTGCCAGTAGCTCACAAAGTAGGATTTTTGCTCACAAGGCTCCGCAGCTTAGAGGGAGCATTGGCCACGGGCATAGGTGGCTTTAAAAGAGGACTAGATAGATTCAAGGAGGAGAGGTCTACCAGTGGCTACTAGCCATGGTGGCTGAAGGGAACCTCCATATTCAGAAGCAGTGAACCTCAGAATCCCAGTGCCAGGAGGCAACATCAGGGGAAGGCCTCGGCCTCTGAGTCCTGTTGTTGGCCCTCCAGAGGAACTGGACTAGATGGACCAGTGGTCTGATCCAGCAGGGCTCTTCTGATGTTCTTCTCAGGAGAAGGCCTCAGCTTCCATGCCCTGTTGTTGGCCCTCCAGAGGAACTGGTTGGCCATTGTGTGAGACAGGATGCTGGACTAGATGGACCCTCACCGGTCTGATCCAGCAGGGCTCTTCTGAGGTTCTTATCAGGAGAAAGCCTCAGCCTCTCTGCCCTGTTGTTGGCCCTCCAGAGGGACTGCTTGGCCATTGTATGAGACAGGATGCTGGACCAGATGGACCACTGGTCTGATCCAGCAGGGCTCTTCTGGTGTTCTTATCAGGGGAAGGCCTCGTCCTCTCTGCCCTGTTGTTGGCCCTCCAGAGGAACTGGTTGGCCACTGTGTGAGAAGCAGGATGCTGGACTAGACAGACCCTCGCTGGTTTGCTCCAGCAGGGCTCTTCTGGTGTTCTTATCAGGGGAAGGCCTCGTCCTCTCTGCCCTGTTTTTGGCCCTCCAGAGGAACTCGTTGGCCACTGTGTGAGACAGGATGCTGGACTAGATGGACCCCTGGTCTGATCCAGCAGGGCTCTTCTGATGTTCTTATCAGGGGAAGGCCTCGTCCTCTATGCCCTGTTGTTGGCCCTCCAGAGGAATTGGTTGGCCGCTGTTTGAGACAGGATGCTGGACTAGATGGACCACTGATCCGATCCAGCAGGGCTCTTCTTAAGTTCTCACGTTCTCTTTTAGAGCCAAATTCCAGCGGGGAAAAGGAGCAGCCTAATAGACCCAAGTAACCCAGTCCTTCCAGAGCTTTGGAAGCTAAACTGTGTCAGTCCTTTGATGGGAGACCACCAAGGGAAGACCAGGGCTGCTCTGCCGGGGAAGGCGGCGGCCAACCACCTCTGTTCATCTCTTGCCTTGGAAACCCCAAGAGGTGGATCTTCATTGAGTTGCCCTGATTTGGTTGCTTCTAAGGGAGGGGCTGTGGCTCATCCGCTTGGCATGCAAAAGGTCCCAGGTTCAATCCCCGGCATCTCCAGTTAAGGATGAGGTAGTAGGTCATGTGAAAGACTGCCGCCTGAAACCCCGGAGAGCGGCTCCCGATTTGAGTAGACAGTACTGAAGTAACCAGTGGTCTGATTCAGTATAGGAGCAGCTTCATGTGTTCATGTGTAAGGCAACGAAGACCTTTCTGGCACCCGACAGGTATATTTTGTGACATACCCTTTTTGCGTCTGAGAGAAGCCATTGTGATGTTGTGATGTTGTGGTTAGAGGGTTGGACTTGGGCCATGGGAGCTCGCTGGGCGACCTTGGGCCAGTCACACTCTCTCCGGCTAACCTACTTTGAAGGGTTGTTGTGAGGATAAAATAGAAGAGAGGAGAACGACGGGAGATGCTTTTAGTTCCCATTGAAGAGAAAGGGAGGGCACACATGAATTTGGTGTCGTGGTTAAGTGCGCAGACTCTGATCTGGGAGAGCTGGGTTAGAATCCCCACTCCTCCACTTGCACCTGGCTGGATGACCTCGGGCAAGCCGTAGTTCTAATCAGAGCTGTTCTCTCAAGGGCAGTTCCTGTCAGAGCTCTCTCAGCCCCGCCTACCTCCCAGGGTGTCTGTTGTGGGAGGGGAAGGGAAAGGAGTTTGGAAGCCGCTCTGAGACACCTTTGGGTAGTGAAGGGTGGAGTATAAACCCAATCTCCTCCTCCTCCTATTCTTCTTCTTCTTCTTCTTCTTCTTCTTCTTCTTCTTCTTCTTCTTCTTCTTCTTCTTCTTCTTCTTCTTCTTCTTCTTCTTCCCTCTTCCTCTTCCTCTTCCTCTTCCTCTTCCTCTTCTTCTTCTTCTTCTTCTTCTTCTTCTTCTTCTTCTTCTTCTTCTTCTTCTTCTTCTTCTTCTTCTTTTCCGTCTCCTCCTCCTCCGTCTTCTTCTTTTCCTTCTCCTTCTCCTCCTCCTCCTCCTTCTCCTTCTTCTTTTCCTTCTCCTCCTCCTCCTCTCTTTCCTTCTCCTCCTCCTCCGCCTCCTCCTCTTCCTCCTCCTCCTCCTCTTCTTTTCCTTCTTCTTCTCCTCCTCCTCCTCCTACTTCTCCTCCTCCTCCTCCTTCTTCTCCTTCTTCTCCTCCTCCTCCTCTTTCTAAAAGCAGAAGCAGTGACTTAAAGCGGTTGAAAATACAGGATTATCCTAGAAGTTTCTTGCTATTGGGAGTGTTGTGGTCACCTCCAAATACTCCTTTCTGAGAATACAGCAAGCAGATACAGGGAAGAGGCTGTGAACCATCTCGGTTCGCTTTCGGAAGAAGGAAATTCGGAGACGACCCAGCCAAAGTTATTCGAGTGCATCTATTTAGAGCACAACGTGAATTTGGCGTTCAAAACACACGACTGTCTGGCGAACGCAGAACTGCCAAAAGGGAATAGCGTGATTAGCGCTGAGGATTCATTGCCAAGAAACGTGGTTGCAGCCAAGCATTTAGCGCCGTTCTGATTTGATATGATTACATAATTGAGTGACATCCTCTCCCAGCATATTTAACACGAAGAACTGCTTCGGGAAGATATAAAAGGCCTGCTGTGAGTCAGGATATAAGATAGACATCTTCACGAGGGTGAGTGTTTTTTCTGGGGATAAGAGTAGGTGGAGAAAACAGCTTCCTTTGTGACGGGCAAAGCTTGCCAAAAATGTAGCATTTGGGGGGCGTGTGGACTGAGGAACGGTCTTTCATGAGGAGGGGGGTTAGAGCACCTTCCTTAGGGGGAAAGGCTGAACTGTCTCTGGGACTTCTCAGTTGAGAAAAGAGGGGGGGACATGATAGAGGTTTATAAAATTAGGCATGAGGATGAGAGCGTGGACAAAGGGAAACTTTTCTCCCTTTCCCCAAATACTGGGACTCGAGGGCTTCCGATGAAGCTGACGGGCAATAGGTTCAGGGCGGACCAAAGGAAATGCTTCTTTACACAGAGAGTGATGGAAATGTGGAATTCGCTGCCAGAGGGTGTAGTGATGGCCACAGATATAGACGGCTTTAAAAGGGGATTTAAAAGCTGCGGTGGCTCACGTGGTTAAGACGCTGAACTGCAGGCTGTGTGGAAGGTCGGTAGTTCAGCAGTTCGAGACCCGAGTGTGCCGCATGACAGAGTGAGCTCCCATCTCTAGTTCCAGCTCCTGCCAACCTAGCAGTTCGAAAGCAAGAAATTGCAAGTAGATAAATAGGCACCCCTTCGGTGGGAAGGTCACAGCGTTCCGTGCGCCTTGGTGTTTAGTCATGCCGGCCACATGACCACGGAAACGTCTTCGGACAGCGCTGGCTCTTTGGCTTTGAAATGGAGATGAGCACCGCAACCCTAGAGTCGGATTCAACTGGCTTTCGAGCAAGGGAACGTTTACCTTTACCTTTAAAAGGGGATTAGACAGATTCATCAAGTCTACCAGGGGCTACTAGCCGTGGCGACTAAAGGGAACCTTCATGTTCAGAGGCAGTGTACCTTATAATCCCACTGCCAGGAGGCCTCGGCCTCCAGAGGAACTGGTCGGCCCCTGTGTGAGACAGGATGCTGTACTCGATGGACCATTGGTCTGATCCAGCTGAGCTCTCCTGATGCTCCTCCGAAGTAGGGTAGGGAAACCAGACTTGTAAGAAAAGCAAGTAATCTCTACGAACTGCGTGGCCGAGAAACACCCTTCTGACCACAACACCCTTTCAACACCTCCACCCCTGCTACTGTAAAAGAAGCGTTTTGGATCTAGAAGTGTTAAGAGACTGGGGGAGTGTGGCTATTGAGACTGGTTGCAAATTGATCTGTTTGTATGCCCGGGATAAGATTCTCCAGTAAAATGGATGAGGATACATTCTAGTATTTGTAATCGTGGCATGGAATATCATGTGAAGACACTATGAATAGTAGATTTTCAAGAGAGACTACCACGGTGCTTCAGTGTGTTCGGATGAAGTTGTGAACGGAACGAAAATCAACTCTGGGAAGTTTCGTCAACCCACTTTTTCCCCTGTACTTCTGAACCCACTCTTTTTTCTGCATTTTGGGTGTGCATAGGAAAGACAGAATATGTAACGGTGTGGATGTGTGATTAGCTATTATAAAATAACATTGTTAAATACAGTGGAGAAATTGTATTTCGTTTCATCCTAAGCGCTGAGTGTCAGCTTGTTTTCCGGTTTACTGGTTGCATTGTAATGATGTCGTGGAGAGTTTTGCTCCCCCCCCCTCCTCGCTGCCAGACGTTTTATAGACATGCACTTCATTGAAAGCTGAGGTGCTTACTCTTTGATCTGAGCTTCTGCTGATTCAGCATCGTGCTATATAAATGCATGCATCATGCTCAGAGCGGCGGAAGAAACTTGACGCACGGGCAGCAAAACCGTGTACCGCCTGCCCTGTTTTCACATCCTCTTTCTTGCCAGAGGTTGAAGCCAAGACCGAGATGCCTTTGGGAAGCTCACAGGGCAGGGCACGAAGTAAGGGCATTGACTCAACGGGAGAGCTCCGGTTTTCACGCAGAAAGTGACCGGCATCTCCCATTAAAATGTTTGGAGTTAGCAGGCGTCGAGCGAGATATCTGCCCAAGACATGGGAGAGGTGTTGCTTGTGAGAGAATAGGCCATACCTAGTGGTTAAGAGCGCAGACTCTAATCTGGGAGAACCGGTTTTGATTCCCCCACTCCTCCACGTGAAGCCAGCTGGTGTGACCCTGGGTCACTCACAAGTTCTTTCAGAGCTGGTCTCTCAGGGGCAGTTCTCCAAAGAGCTCTCTCAGCCCCACCTACCTCGCAGGGTGTCTGTCGTGGGGAGGGGAAGGGAAAGGAGATTGTAAGCTGGTCTGAGACTCCTTCGGGTAGTGAAGGGCTGGGTATAAATCCAATCTCCTCCTCCTCCTTTGTCTTGATTTTGGAAGGTGGGAGCTTCACACATTCAAGGAGATGGCTTTTGTCTTGGAGGGGTCTCACTTAGCCGTCAGGGCTGCCCTGTGCACCTGGGAACTTTGGGGGCGGGCTGTGGAATGGCGGTAGGACATCTGCTTGGCACGCAGAAGGTCCCAGGTTCAATCGCCAGCATCTCTAGGTAAAGGGATCAGGCAGTAGGTGATGTGAAAGGCCTCAACTAAGACCCTAGGAAGCCGCTGCCCTTCCGAGTAGACCAGGAGTCCCCAAGATTTTTGAGCCTGCAGGCACATTTGGAATTCTGACATGGCATAGATGGCGCAGCAAAGTGGCTGCCACAGAGGGCGGAGCCACCCACAAACGGTTGCCTCCCCTTTAATTCAGTAACACAGTGCAGATCCTCATGTTGTAGTGGCGGCTGCTGCCAAAGCATGATTTGAAAAATCTGCATGGCCAAACAAATCTCCAACAGCCAATCAGAAGCCTTGCTGGGCAGAAGCTCTACTTGGCTCCACCCACTTCTGAAAAACACTTGGTGGGTGCCAGAAAAGCTGCCGGCAGGTTCCGTGGTTCCTGCGGGCGCCATGTTGGGGACCCCCGGAGTAGACTTTGATGGACCAGTGTCGTGATTAAATCAAGAGTTTTCGGCTAAAAATTAGGAAAAACTTCCTGACGGTTATGGCGGTTCCTCAGTGGAACAGGCTTCCTCGGGAGGTGGTGGGCTCTCCTGCTTTGGATGCTTTCAGGCAGAGGCTAGAGGGCCAACTGACAGCCATGCTGATTGTGTGAACTCAGGCAGATCATGAGAGGGAGGGCAGGGAGGGTTGCCTCAGGGCTTAGTTCTCGTGGAACTTTCTGACACGCCCCGGGAAATACTGATCCCCACTTTGGGGTCTGGTCAAGATTCAGGAAGCCATTTTTCTCCAGGGCAGTTTGGCCGGAGATCCTGGAGGGTTTTTGTCATCTTCTGGGCATGGAACAGCAGTCACTGGCAATGGTCCCTCTAAGCTGTGGAGTCCTGTGAGCAAAAATTCCACTTTGTGAGCTCCTGGCATTACAGTTGTGAGCAAGCCTGCTGCATAAATTAGCTTGCTCTGGAGCCATCCTTCCTGAGCTAAGATAAAAATGGGTAAGCCAGAGGCTAAAAAACTGTGAGCTAGCTCACACTAACTCAGCTTAGAGGGAACACTGGTCACTGTGTGTGTGTGTGTGGGGGGGGAGGTATTTGTGAATCTTCTGCATTGTGCAGGGGGTTGGACTAGATGACCCTGGATGTCCCTTCTATGATTCCATGATTCTGTAGAAGGCAGCTTCGTTGTGTTCATGTGCTACCCATACTTTGTACTACCTGAGGGACCGCCTTTCCCCATACATACCCCCAAGAGCACTTCGGTCGGGGACGCAACACCGCCTGGCAATCCCAGGCCCCAAGGAGGTAAGGCTTGCGGTGACCAGGGCCAGATCCTTTTCAGTGGGGGCCCCTACCTGGTGGAACGAGCTTCCAGAGGAGATCAGGGCCCTGCGGGACCTCATGCAGTTCCGCAGGGCCTGCAAGACGGAGCTCTTCCACCAGGCTTTTACGTAGGGGCCGCCACTACCACCTCTACCACCGTCATGTGGTTAATAACGGGATGGAAGGACGGCCACGGAAGATCTGCCAAAAACTACACGGCACTGGTACCACCGGCTTATGTACCTACTATAGGCAATACCACCTTTAATAGCAGCCTGATATTCCCCTGCAAACTATGGAGACAATCCTGTTCTTAAAGGTAAAGGTAAAGGTTTCCCTTGCTCAAAAGCCAGTCGAGTCCGACTCTAGGGTTGCGGTGCTCATCTCCGTTTCAAAGCTGAAGAGCCAGCGCTGTCCGAAGACGTTTCCGTGGTCATGTGGCCGGCATGACTAAACACCAAGGTGCACGGAACGCTGTCACCTTCCCACCGAAGCGGGTTCCTATTTATCTACTCGCAATTTCTTGCTTTCGAACTGCTAGGTTGGCAGGAGCTGGGACTAGAGACGGGAGCTCACTCCGTCACGCGGTGCACTCGGGTCTCGAACTGCTGAACTACTCTTATTGAGCACTTTATTCTTTGTTGATTGAAATATGACTGTTTCATTCTGTTGTACTGTGTTTCTATGTGTGAGCACGACTGCTCCCTTGTAAGCTGCCCTGAGCACGCTTGCGGGGAGGGTGGGGTATAAATATAAAAAATAAATAATAATAATTGTTTGTGGTTCAGATCAGTAATGGCCTGCCTATTTTTGGCTGGCGTGGACCAGTACAAGGGCAGTCCAAAGATTGAGGAAGAGCAATGCACGCTTTGGAAGATATCTTCCCTTTAAAAAAAAAAAAAAAAAAGATTTTATAAACTTTATTGAAGATCAAACAGTACATTTGTAAATCATAGTGCACATACATAAGTTGAATCATGTTCGTTTATCGTACTCACAATTACAAGTTTTGTTCCGGGATGAGCACTATCTATCTTTAAAAACATTCGCAGTTTGATTAGGCCTTGTCGCACCATCTAGAAGTAGGCTGTGTTTGATGTTCGATAGTGATGTATATTAGATATGAATGGGATCAGAGATTTCCACGATCGGACACAGATTTGTAAAAATAAAGGAATGAAAGAGAGGGAGATATTTAGCATAAAAGACTGCCATTAAGAAAAAATCAAAGTATGATACAGAGGGTTATGTGGTTGGCAATCTTGTGTAAGAATGTAGTCCAAAAATGGGTTCCATTTTTCGTCAAAATTAGGTTGCTTTGGGCAGATTTTGGATCTTTGAACCTTATCTGTGATTTTTTTTCCTTGATAAAGTGGACCCATACCTTTTTAAACCAGTTGTTTCTTGTTGGAGCCAAAGAAGACTTCCATACAGACGCTATTGAAGTCTTCGCAGCTACTAGAAGGCTCGTTATTAGCTCTTGTCTTAACATAAGAACATAAGAGATGCCAATGTTGGATCAGGCCAAAGGCCCATCCAGTCCAACACTCGGTGTCACACAGTGGCTAAAAATACCAGTGCCATCAGGAGGTCCAGCAGTGGGGCCAGGACACTAGGAGCCCTCCCACTGTTGACCCCCCCAAGCACCAAGAAGACAGAGCATCCCTTGCCCCAGAGTCCCTATCTATACCTTGTGGCTAATAGCCACTGATGGACCTCTGCTCCATATACTTATCTAATTCCCTTTTGAAGCCGTCCATGCTTGTAGCCGCCACCACTTCCTGTGGCAGTGGATTCCAAGTGTTAATCACTCTTTGGGTGAAGAAGTACTTCCTTTTATCCGTTCTAACCCCGACCGCTCAGCAATTTCATGGAGTGCCCACGAGTTCTTAATTTGGGTACGCTTGTTTTCTGCCAGTCATCCAGGAAGATCAATTCTGGAGTGAATGGTACAGTATAGCCAGTGATTAGTTCTATGAAGATATCTTCCCTTGATGGCTTGGAGTGCTTTTGCTTCTATCTCCTGGGGGCGAGAATGTGGCTGCGGAGGAGATACAGGGAGCCCTGCCAGTGGATCGTCTCCTTCTGTCTGCGGCGTGTTAACTGGAGACGTGGGGGCCGCAGGTTGGCTTGCCTCTGAGTTACTCTGGGCGGGTCATGGCTAAGAGCACGTAGCCCCCCCCCGTATCTGCCTCCAGATCACAAGACTGGTTCCTCCTCTTCCCCCCCATCCCCTCTCCTCCTCTGCAGCACAGAGAATCTGGACCTCGGTTCAAAGGCGGCTTTGAAGATCAGATTTGTGTAATGGGTTTAATTTCGTTTGAGGCTCATAAAAAGGCATTGCCGGTTTGTTTCCTCTTGATCTTTCGGGGCTGTCGTGCAACCTCACGAGAAGCCTCTCCCGTCGGCGACGTGGCGTTTTTGGTGGTGCCTTTCTTGTTTCCTTTTATAGGGTTTTTTCCAGGGGATTAAAAATTCCCCGCACTTCTTCCGTTAGAGCACTCGCGAGACCGGTTGGATCCGGTGCCAGCAAAGCCATATCTGGATTGCCATCCCTGTTTGATGTGTGTGTAAAGTGCAAATGAGTCACAGTCGACTTAAAGCCACTCCAGCAAGGGATCTCTGGACGCCAGTGAGAGGCAGACATGGTCTGCCATTGTCTTCCTCTGCAGAGCCTTCCATGGTGGTCTCCCTTCCAAGACTTATGGCCACCCCAGCAAGGGGCTTTGGAGGCAAGTAAGAAGCAAAGGTGCTTTGCCATTGTCTTCCTCTGCAGAGCCTTCCATGGTGGTCTCCCTTCCAAGACTTATGGCCATCCCAGCAGGGGGCTTTGGAGGCAAGTAGTAAGCAGAGGTGGTCTGCGAGTGCCTTTGTCAGCAGAGTCTTCCTTGGTGGTCTCCCATCCAAGACTTATGGCCACCCCAGCAAGGGGCTTTGGAGGCAAGCGAGAGGCAGAGGTGGTCTCCCATTGCCTTCCTCTGCAGAGCCTTCCTTGGTAGTCTTCCATCCAAGACTTATGGCCACACCAGCAAGGGGCTTTGGAGGCAAGTGAGAGGCAGAGGTGGTCTCCCATTGCCTTCCTCTGCAGAGCCTTCCTTGGTAGTCTTCCATCCAAGACTTATGGCCACACCAGCAAGGGGCTTTGGAGGCAAGTGAGAGGTCACTGGCTTCCTCTGCAGAGTCTTCCTTGGTGGTCTCCCATCCAAGACTTTTTACCACCCCAGTAAGGGACTTTGGAGGCAAGCGAGAGGCAGAGGTGGTCTCCCATTGCCTTCCTCTGCAGAGCCTTCCTTGGTAGTCTTCCATCCAAGACTTATGGCCACACCAGCAAGGGGCTTTGGAGGCAAGTGAGAGGTCACTGGCTTCCTCTGTAGAGCCTTCCTTGGTGTGCTCCCATGCTAGACTTATGGCCGCCCCAGCAAAGAGCTTTGGAGGCAAGTGAGAAGCAGAGGTGGTCTGCCATTACCTTCCTCTGCAGAGCCTTCCTTGGTGGTCTCCCTTCCAGGTCGGGCTGTACCATGCCTCCTTCCTGCGATTTGATAGACAAATATGTGTATCTATGTCCTGACTTTTGTCAAGGTGTAGCTGACGTCGTATTCAACCATCTTATTCAAAATCCGGGGTTATGGGAGCTCAAAGCTACAGCAAGAACAGTTAAAAAAAATCAGAGGAGGGAGTGGATTGCTAGACGGAGTGGCGTAGCATGGAAAAGCTCCCTCTCTAAAGATTTTTTCTTTAAAGCTCAACAGATTGTAAAAAAAAATCCCCAAATGGTGGGAGAAGGGAAGGGATAAAGCTTTGCGAAGAGGCCGTGGCTCAGTGGAAGAGCCCCCTGTTAGGCATGAAAAAGGTCCAATCTTCGGCGTTTCCAGTTAAAAGGATCAGATAGGAGGTGATGGGAAAAGACCTCTGCCTGAGATTCGCGAGAGAGCCGCTGCCAGTCTGAGTAGATAAGACCGATCTTGATAGACTGGAGTTCTGACAGATAGGTCGATGGGATCAGCTTCCTTCATGACCAGCACTCTAGAATGGACTGACCTTTGTTCAGTTGCATTTGGGAGGCTGAATGGTGCTTAAGTTTTCTTTAAAAGGGGCGGTGATCCTGTTAGGCATAAAAAAGGTCCAAGGTCCAATCTTCGGCGTTTCCAGTTAAAAGGATCAGATAGGAGGTGATGGGAAAAGACCTCTGCCTGAGATTCGCGAGAGAGCCGCTGCCAGTCCGAGTAGATAAGACCGATCTTGATAGACTAGAGTTCTGACATGGCGGCAGATAGGTCGATGGGATCAGCTTCGTTCATGACCAGCACTCTAGAATGGACTGACCTTTGTTCAGTTGCATTTGGGAGGCTGAATGGTGCTTAAGTTTTCTTAAAAAGGGGCGGTGATTTCTCCCACTTTTTCTCTTCCTACTGGAACCTTTGCTATGTTGTTGTTGTTCAGTCGCACAATAGAGTCCGACTCTTCGCGACGACCCTATGGACCAGATCACGCCAGGCCTTCCTGTCTTCCGCCGTCCTCTGAAGTTTGCTCAATTGCACACCTTTGCTATGCTTTTCTTGAATGTCTACTGGCTCCCAGAAACACAATTTGGGAGTCTTGGACTGCAGGGAGAGGGGAAAAGAGTAGCAAGGGAGGTCACTGCTGCTTCTTAGATAAAACTTAAGGGCACTTGAACTAGCCTTCCTTCCTTCCTTCCTTCCTTCCTTCCTTCCTTCCTTCCTTCCTTCCTTCCTTCCTTCCTTCCTCTGTCCGTAATGATTTGGAAAAGCCACTGGCTAGGCTGAAGGAGGAGGAAGGTAGGAAAGTAGGTGGGAGCTGTTTGGCATGCCATGGGAAAACAGAGAAGAGAAACAGAACATAAGAGAAGCCATGTTGGGTCAGGCCAGTGGCCCATCCAGTCCAACACTCTTGTGTCACACAGGGGCCAGAACTCCAGAAGCCCTCCCACTGTCGCCCTCCAAGCACCAAGAACACAGAGAAGCCATGATGGATCAGGCCAATGGCCCATCCAGTCCAGCACTCTGTGTCACCCAATGGCCAAAACCCAGGGGCCATCAGGAGGTCCAGAACTCCAGAAGACCTTCCTCCGTTGCCCCCCAAGCACCAAGAAGACAGAGCATCATTGCCCCAGACATAAGAACATAAGGGAAGACATACTGCATCAGGCCAATGGCCCATCCAGTTCAACACTCTATGTCACATAGTGGCCAAAACCGAAGGGCCATCAGGAGGTCCACCAGTGGGGCCAGAACTCAAGAAGTCCTCCCACTGTTTCTCCCCCCTAGCACCAATAATATAGAGCATCGCTGCCCCAGACAGAATGTTCCATCTATACCTTGTGGTGCATAGCCACTGATGGACCCCTGCTCCATGTTTATCCAATCCCGCTGTCTACCCTTGTAGCTGCCACCACTTCCTGTGGCAGGGAATTCCACGTAATTATGAGTCTTTGGGTGAAGAAGTACTTCCTTTTATCTCTCTCATGTCACTCCTCAGTCGTTATCTCTCCAAGCCAAAGATCCCTCACCTCTTTAACCTTTCTTCATAGGGAAGGCGTTCCATCCCCTTAACCATCTACATGGCCTTTTTCTGCACCTTTTCCAATATCTTCTCTAAGATCCGTGTGCTCTATCTTGTGGGCGGGTGGGCAGGCTCTGTCTCGGTGCTGCTCCTTCCGCAGCCCAAACTCTTGCTTGGATGCAAGTGGGCGGTGGCAATTGAGCATCACTAAACTGCGCAGATTTGGCAAGATCTTATTCCAGCGTATCCCCGAAATGAGGATTTCAAAAAAGGATTTGCTTGTGAAAATGGTTGACCTCTTCCCCCCCACCCGACTTGACATTGGCAAAGGAAGGAGAGCTTGGAGACACTGCAAGTTCCCGCCAGCTTTTTTGTTTTCTTAGAGAGATGCTAGGCTGTGAATAACGATGGAAAGTCTTTTTTCGACTGAGGGAGGGGGCTCTCCTTCCCTCACAAGGCCACAAATTGGAGTCTCCCAAATGAGAAGACAGCGCTTCCGTGAAGTGGAAATTCTACCCTCTCCCCATTTTTTTTTTAAAAATTGGAAGTTTGCCCAGAAAAGCCATCCGTTCTTTCTCAGGTCAGAACTTTGGTAGTTCCAAAGAAGGAAGCCCAAGTGGTCAGCCAGGAAGGGGGCGGGGGACAAAAAAAAGACATTGCATGCTGGGTCAATCCTATCCAACCTTCTTTCTTTCTCAGGGGACTTCTGGCAGTAACCTGCAGTCCTTTTTCAGACCTGTGACCTACGAAGTTCTTCTTTCTGTCTCTGTTTTTCTTCTACCCCAGTTTTTTTCTCCAACTGTTTCCTTTCTCGATTTCTCTCTCTTTTTTTAATACATTATTATTATTATTATTATTATTATTATTATGAACAATATATTCAACAGTACATTCAGAACACAAATTAATACCATGCAATAATCAAAATCTGGAGCTCGCCAAGTGCTTCTTCAAAGATCTTTTGTATTAAACTTAATTTCTTTAAAATACTTCACCGCTGGTACTTTACACCTGTACGGCTAAATAAAATAGATCCAAAAATAAGTAATCTCTGTTGGAAAAAATGTGGGAAGGTTGGAGATTTTATGCATTGTTGGTGGTCCTGTCCATCTGCTCAACAATTCTGGACACAAATTGTTCAACAAATTCACAAAATTACAGGAACTAACTTACCTTTTCTACCCGAAACAGTCCTGTTGGATGTCCTCCCAGATACCTGTGTAAGAAAAGTCACTAGAAAATTAATAGCAGCATTGTTAGCAATTGCACGAATAACATTAGCCCAATATTGGAAAAACAAAAATCAACCTACTCTTCAATGTTGGCAAAATAAAATCTGGGAACACTTTGTATATGGTAAAATAGTCTCTCACCAAAAGGATTTTCAAGCGACTTGGTTCCCAGCAGTGGAATATCTCGTAGACGAAGAAGTGATTCCAAACAACTCTTATTACAAAGATCTGTTATATTTTTAAAAGGCTCTTACGGGTTGAGAATGTTCTCGATTTCTCTTAAAGGAACATCCTGAGCCAGTGGTTCTAAAACTTCTTTTTGAGGTGATACCCTTTTTAAAATCAGGACATGGAAGGGTGTGGTACAGCTCAATCTTGTCAGATCTCAGTAGCCAAGCAGGGTTGGTATTTGGGTAGGAGGCCACTGGGGAAGACTCTGCAG